>NC_081416.1:27078508-27378508 GCF_949786415.1 Peromyscus eremicus
GCAGAGTTGATAGAACTCGGCTATTTGTATATAGGAGTTGAAGGTAAGAAATGATAAAACATGATTCCCATATCTTCATCAGAAATAATTTTCATTGTGAGGAAAAAAATGAATTGGATTTTCACCCCAAAAGATAGTAGTCTTGGGTAAGTTTCAGACCATACATATCATAGGCCTTTGAATAGGTTGCTTTTTGTATATTTGGTAATACTATAAATTACTAAGAACTATGGTAAATGTCTGGGTTTTCAAGATTAGCAAAGAAAATGAAAGGAGTGAGGCTGGATGAAAGTGGGACAAGATGAAAAGGACAATATAAAGAAACTTGGCAGGGCTGAAAATATTTGTCTCTGGACTGGATTTTCCAAGTCATGACCAACAGGTTAATCAGCAAGTGTACTGATTCTGTTAATAACATTTAACTAGGAAAAAACAACAGTCATTTTACTTTGAAGAATGCATGATTCTTTGAACTAAACAATAGAGTTGCATAGCTGTGAAGTTACCATCTATCCCTCAAAGCCTGAGTTATGTCCTCTGATGTCCTAGTCTCATGCACGTCAGCCCCCATACCCCTCCCAATAATTCTACTCACAGTTAAACTTCCCTGGCTTTAAAAATATGCCAGTTGCACTGAAACTTTCTTTATAAATAAAATTATTCTCATCACTGCAGCTTACCATCTGGATTGTAGCAAAAGTTACTTGTTAACCCATTTCTGCTTAGTCCCAAAGCACAGATTACTAGAATGATGTGTTAAAACATGAATTAGGATACTTCAGTGTTCAACACTCCCCATTAACTCCAAGCACTTTTAAGATGAAACTGTAATGATTTTCCATGATGCTGAGGTCACATTGACATCATTGACCCCGTGTTCTGTCTGTAGATATCTTTGACCCTATGTTCTTCATCTGTAGACATCTTTGACCCCATGTTCTCTGTCTGTAGACATCTTTGACCCTGTGTTCTCTGTCTATAGACATCTTTGATCCTGTGTTTTATGACTTGCTGCCTATAACAAGCCAATCAGTTTGCTGCCTAGAGCTTATGTCACTATTGTCTACTGCTTAAAAGGAAAAAAATCATTCTGATCCTCATAGCTGGCTATTCCCTGATATGTTTTTATCACAGCACAGATGTAACCCATTCAGGAAAGACACCCCCAGTTTTAGCACTGCACTCAGTAATAATCCTACCACTTAAGCCCTTCCTCTCTACCCAGTCCATATTCACTCATCTCTTTTTTTTTTTTTTTTTTTTTTTGTTTTTTGAGACAGGGTTTCTCTATGTAGCTTTGTGCCTTTCCTGGAACTCATTCTGTAGCCCAGGCTGGCCTCGAACTCATAGAGATCCGCCTGCCTTTGTCTCCTAAGTGCTGGGATTAAAGGCGTGGGCCACCACTGCCTGGCTCACTCACCTCTTTTATATTCCTCCTAGCCCTCATAGCAATCTGAAATTATCATCTTTCTTTATTCACTATTTTCCACATGCTAGTGCATTCTTTTCCTCATCAAGGACTTTGTTTCTTGAGTTCATTATTGCATTTTCAATGTCTAGGATGATTACTGGAAGTTCAACTTAGCTTTATGAGTTTATTGACAGAAAAATTAATGAACTGTACAAGTATTAATTTATTTCTATTTTTTCTCAACCATACTTCAAACACTAAGAAGCCAAACAACATGCATTTTTGTATGTATAACATACAATATAGTACCCAAATTCAATTAATGTATTTAATAACTGTTTGTTGAACAAATAATTACCTCCTAAGGAAATTATTAAGAGACTACTTAAAAACCATGAACATGCATGCAATCATAAATAACTGGAGTTTTAACCTAGAAATTTGCAAACTATAATTAAACATTACATCATTCTTATAAAATAACAGATGTTACTAGTATTGAGCTTTGCAAATTTTGAAAGAATTCAGTTTGTAATGATGGTGGCAATTTACCTTACTGACCAATTATTTTGCTTTTCAACTATAACCAGCATCTGTAGATGCCTCTCTTTTGTTTGTACTAGTATTTGTACTTGGCCATGGGTAAGACCTACAACCCAGCCACCCACAAATGTAAATCTGTTTCAGACACAGTCGTCAGCTTAGATGCCAGACAGCATTACAATGAAGAGAAATTTTACAACTGACAGTCAATTTACCTCCAGGTTCTTTCTTAAAGACACTAATCTATATGCTTTTGTTAGTTCAGACTTTGATCACAATGAATAAAGAATAGAAATCTGAGTGTCATGGCCATTTTCTTTCTAAGCTACTTTATAACCTTAAAGAAGAAAAAGAAATCAGTCTTCACAAGTGCAAAGTTATTCAAAAATCAGCCATTGAAAATCCAAGTTGTTATTAGGATAGATGCTATGGATGAAGGTCAGGTTTGAGGGATATTTGTTATGTAGACTTCAAGCCCAAATCTGAAAACAGGGGTAGAAGGACAAATTGCCTCTAAGTCTACAAGAAAATGAACCTTGGGGAAACTCTGTCTTAGAGCTGGCCCCATGCAAATGTCCAGATATAACGCAGTTATGTAGTAGCATTTCAAGTTAGAGGGTCAGTAAATGTGTCATTGGGGCTGCAGCTCTCAGGCCCTGCCCTGGCAGGGAATAGTCTCTTTGCAGGTCATGATATTCTAGCATCTGCTCTTCCATTTGCAAATCCACAAAATCAAAATTGTCAGTGTGTCTGCATTTGATTAATCCCTGGGAATTTAAAAGAGGCTGATAGACAAAAACAGAGTGCCGAATTTGCAATTTACACTAAGAAATGTAACGTCCATGCAGTTCAGACTGTTTATGTCAGCAAGAGAATACAGCCTCCTAATGGCATGAGGTAAATCACAAGCACAACTTCACTGGGTGAGCAGGGAGTTAGAACAAGAGGAAGAAGCTGGCAGACCTCAGTAACCAGTGTCATTGAGGCCTGACATATCCATCTACCAACTGATTTTTCTTGCCAAGAAATCAAGACATTTGGTTTTGCTGGCCATTGTTGGAAATGCACTGGCAGTTCTTCTCACTTTCTTTCCTTTTCCTAGATCCCTGATCACACATTCTCTCTTCATGTATATCAATGTCATTAAAGGGAGTACATGTTTGTTTATTAAATGAGCCTTCACTAAAAAGTATTAATGAGCAGATATTTATCGAGAGGTAATAAGGACTAGATGAATGCTAACAGTCATTTCTATATTTGGAAAAGATACTGTTGTTACAAAATGACTGGTATATTAGTAAACAATTTGAACACAATGCAAATTTAATTTGCTTATGTGCATTTTTTTCTGAGAAACACTAGACAGACAGAGAACTACTTTTTTCTTTTTTTAATTTTATAATTAATTTAATTTTACATATCAGCCACGGATTCCCCTGTCCTCCCTCCTCCTATCCCCCCACCCTCCCCCCACTCCACCCCCCATTCCTACCTCCTCCAAGGCCAGGACTCCCCTGGGGATTCAGCTCAGCCTGGTAGATTCAGCTAAGGCAGGTCCAGTCCCCTCCTCCCTTCACCTAGGCTGAGCAAAGTGTCCCAGCATAGTCCCTAGGTTCCAAAAAGATAGCTCATGCACTAAGGACAGGTCCTGGTCCTACTGCCTGGGGGCCTCCTAAATAGTTCAAGCTAATCGACTGTCTCATTTATCCAGAGGGCCTGATCCAGTTCCATGGGGGCTCCTCAGCTATTGGTTCATAGTTCATGTGTTTCCATTAGTTTGACTATTTGTCCCTGTGTTTTTCCAATCATGGTCTCAATATCTCTTGCTCATATAATCCCTCCTCTCTCTAGCCAATTGGACTCCTAGTGCTCCACCTGGGGCTTGGCCATGGATCTCTGCATTTGCTTCCATCAGTCACTGGATGAGAGTTTTATCATGACAGTTACGGTGTTCGGCCATCCAATCACCAGAGTAGGTCAGTTCTGGCTTTCTCTCGACCATTGCCAGTAGTCTATTGTGGAGGTATCTTTGTGGATTTCTGGGGACCTCTCTAGCACTTTGCTTCTTCTTATTCCCATGGGGTCTTCATTTGTCATGGTCTCTGTTTCCTTGTTCTCCCTCTCTGTTCTTGATCCAGCTGGGGTCTCCCACTCTCCTAAGCTCTCTTTCCCCTAACCTTGTCCTTCATTGCCCCCCTCATGTCCAGTTTGCTCATGTAGATCTCATCCATTTCTCTGTCATTGGGTGAACCCTGTGTCTTTCTTAGGGTCCTCTTTACTAGGTAGCCTCCCTGGAGTTGTGAGTAGCAGTCTAGTTATCCTTTGCTTTACATCTGGTATTCACCCATGAGTGAGTACATACTATGTTTGTCTTTTTGAGTCTGGGTTACCTCACTCAGGATAATTTTTTTCTAGTTCCATCCATTTGCCTGCAAACCTCATGATGTCATTGTTTATCTCTGCTGAATAGTATTCCATTGTGTATATGTACCACATTCTATTTATCCATTCTTCAGTTGAAGGGCATCTAGGTTGTTTCCAGGTTCTGGCTATTACAAACAATGCTGCTATGAACATAGTTGACCATGTGCCCTTGTGGAATGATTGAGCATTCCTTGGGTATATGCCCAAGAATGGTATAGCTGGGTCATGAGGGAGATTGATTCCCAATTTTCTATGAAAGCGCCATATTGATTTCCAAAGTGGCTGTACAAGTTTGCATTCCCACCAACAGTGTAGGAGTGTTCCCCTTGCTCCACATCCTCTCCAGCATAAGCTGTCTTCAGTGTTTTTGATCTTAGCCATAGAAAGCTACTGTCAACTGAAATAAACTGTTTAGAAATACACAGAACACATCAATCATACATTTCAACTACTCACCCCATCTTTCTTAGTTCATCATGTTTTGATTCATATTCAGTGTTAAAACATTTCAGACCATGTCAGAGAACCCTCCATCTCTCAATCTACCACTCTTCACACTGTATTGCTAGGGGATATATTTCTGTATGCTGTGAATATATGTTGTTCCCATGGGTTAATAAATAAGCTACTTTGGCTTATGGCAAGGCAGCTTAAAGGCAGGTGGAAAATCCAAAGAGAGATCAGGAAAGAGAAAGGAGGAGTCTAGAGAGACGCCAACCTGCCACCCAAGGAGCAACATGCCAGCAGACCAGTAAAGCCGCAGAACATGTGGTAAAACATAGATTAATAAAAATAGGTTAATTTAAGATATAAGAGATGGTTAACAAGAGGCCTGCCATAGGCCATACAGTTTGTAAATGGATGATTATTTTATACATGGCTGGGGGACTGCAGGGCTGGGCAGGACTGGAGAGAACTTTCAACTGCATTGCACTATCTGATTTCCAGATCTACAAGCTGACTTTAGGTCACATCTGCTTTTGTAGTAATGCATTTCCTAACTACCTAACACATGTGAAACAGCACTGCTATTTTCATTGAGATTATATCCTCTTTGTGAATATGTTTCATGGATTTTTTTTATACTGAGTCTCTAATTCCCATAAATCTTGTGGCTTTTATTGTGTTATTTTACACAATATGTTGTGTCGTAGCAAAAAAATGGTGGTAGATTTAGCATTTTTCTCAATTCCTACAAACATTCACCTGAGGAACTTGAGAGCCAAGAAGCTCAAGTCATTTACCCAAGAACAAACACCATCAATGGCAAATTGCAGATTCATGCTATCTACATGATACACTATGGCATCTTGAGGTTCTACATTGTTAGATAAGTCAGATATCTTTAATGTCATTTTTACTGAGAGCTTATGATATCTCTTACACACTCAGAGGTACTAGTGGGTGGGAGTAAAGTATATGCCCTCTGGAATCCTGTTCCCTGAATTCAGATTCTGGCTTAGTCACTGACCTGTGCAAAAATGAACAAGTTCCTAAGATAGTCTGTTATTATAAAATGATGCCAGGAATCTCGTTTCTTGTCTGTTATGTCTCATTGCTGGGACCAAATACCTGGCCATAAGCAGCTTAAAGAAAGAAGAGTCTGTTTTGCCTCACAGCTATAGGGCACAGCCCCTCATGGTTGGAAAGACATGGAGGCAAAAGTGACTCTTGACAATGGTGACAGGAACCTGAGGCAGTGGCCACATTGTGTCCACAGTCAAAAGGCAAAGAGAGGTGAAGTAAGCTTCCTCCTTCATGCCTTTTTTAATCAATCTTGTCATCCTATAATTGGTTCAGTCCAAATTCATGGTACATTTTCCCTCTTCAGACTTCTCTGGAAAACTCTTGCAGACACACTTGCATATACATACAGATGTGTATTTCCTGGTGACTCCAAATCTATTCAGCAATGAAGATTGCCTTGCACATTTTGTACCCTCACCCCTTGCAATGGATTTTTCTGAGAGATAGACACAATGAACTCACCCTTAAAAATGATTTCCCCATCCCTGGAGTCTGGGAAGCCTTGTAACATTCTGTTGAACAAAATAAAACAGAAATGACATTGTATTGGTCTGAAGATTAAGTTTCTAGATCCCTTTAATTCTTCATTTACTGTCCTGGAATACTTCCAACACCACAGGAACAAGTCCAGATTAGCCTTCTAAAGAATCAGTGAAGATATCACCCAGTCATCCCAGTATCCTCAGAGGTAAAAACAACAGCCAAAAATGCAAGAAAGATGGTCATGGACTCCAGTGAGCCAACAGCTAATTGCATATGCACCAGTGCAGCCAAGTAGGAATTGGCCAAACTAGGCTCATATTGGCAGAATTGTCATATTCTATTACTAGATTTCAGGGATATTTTTTACGTGGATATATTTAAGATTTCAGTAAGTTAACTGTTCAATATATAGAACATGGAAAATAGTGTTATTGGATTAAATGAGTTTAATGTATTAGAAACTTAAAATTATACTTAGATTTTATCCTCTTGTGATTGCTAGTTTTTATGTCAACCTGACACAAGCTGAAGTCATCTGGGAAGAAGGAACTTGACTAAAAAATGTCTTCCTCAGATTGGCCTACACACAAGCCTATGTATCATTTTCTTGAATAAGCATCAGTGCGGCATGCCAGGTGGTGGTGACCCATGCCTTTAATCCCAGCACTTGGGAAGCAGAGGCAGGCAAATCTCTGTGAGTTCAAGGCCAGTCTGGGCTGCAGAGTGAGTTCCAGGAAAAGCTACACAGAGAAACCCTGTCTTGAAAAAAAAATAATAATCACTGTGGCAGGGTTCAACCCACTGTGAGTGGTGCCACTCCTCGGCAGGTTGTCTTGGGTTGTATAAGGAAGCAAGATGATAAAACATATGCATATAAGCAAAACTAAATGAATTCAGTGGGTTGTGTTTATATATATGTACATATATACACTTATTCACTCATATGTAATTAATAACAATTAACAATAATAAAGAAAGAAAAAGAGGACATGAATTTTAGCTGGGTGGGGGGTTGAAAAGAGAAAGTGGGGAATGGTGTAGTATTTTAATTTTTAAAAGATTCTAATTCATACAACAAAATAAAAAGAAAGAAAAGAAAATAGAAAAGTGAGTAAGCCATGAAAAATAAGCCAGTAAACACCAACCAGTATCTGATATGAGTTAAGGCCCGCTCCACAGGATGGAACCTATATTCAATGCTGCTTGGATGGTCAAGCACAGTAGATAGGCCAGAGACCTAGTGGAAAACCAAATACTACTGTTCTGCTAAAAAACACAATAAAATGACTCCTAAAAACATTCTACTACATTCATAGATCAGTGCCTTGCTCAATCATCATTAGAGAAGCTTCCTCCTGCATCAGATGGGAACAAATACAGAGACTCATGGCCAAATATTATGCTGAGAGTAAAAGACCTTGGAATACTCAGCCCAAAAAGGATGTCTCCATCAAATTCCTCACCTCAGAGCTCATGTACCTCATAGAAGAGGGGGAAGAAAGAGTATAAGAGCCAGAAGGGATGGAGGGCACCAAGGATCCAATGCATTCTAAACACAACGGGACTAACACACATACGAACCCACATACACTGAGGCAGCATGCACAGGGCCTGCATGGGTTTGCACCAAATGGGGTGCTAGAGTTGAAAGAAGTGGACACATGCCCCCATCACTAACCCAGAAACTACTCCAACTGATAACCACTTGCAGATAAAAATTGCATTTTCTCCAAGGGAGCCTCACTTGGGGAATCAAACCACTTTTAAGGGTAGGCCCCACGCCCAGCAGTAGATGACCAACACGAAACAAACTCAATGACATCTTTAGAGGGTCTTCATCTCATAATCATAAACAGGGCATTTTTTTCTTACCTTACATTTCCAAGCTCCTGACTTGGGAATTTTATGGGATTCCTCTATGTGCAAACATGTGTGTTTCTTCTTCTATACACATTTCTTGTGCCTTTTCTTTGGTTCTTTTTCTTGTTTTATCATATTCTGATTTGCTTATTTTTATCTTACTATATTTTATTATTATTCATTAGATGCCTATATGTTTTCTAATGAAAGACAGAAAGCATGTGGATTTGAATGCATGGGGAGGTAGGGAGGTTGGGAGGAACAGGAAGAAGTGAGGAGAGAGGAAACCATAATCAGAATATATTGTATGACAATAATCTATTTTTAATTTAAAAAAAATCAAAAACAAATGATCCAGACTGACTCTTGACATTTAAAAACAGCCTAACTTTTTGCTGCTGTAAGAAATCTATATATATATAGAGAGAGAGAGAGAGAAATAAAAAGATGATAACATAATAAAATTTACATAATAAATACTAATATCATAATGAATCAGGAAAATTCTGAAAATATTTTCTTTAAAATTCTTACCACTTTTATTCACTTACCACTTTTATTTTATTATTTAAATAATACTTGAAACATTAGGCACAGCAAGAAGATATGACCATGAATTAAAGGTATACAAACAGGAAAGGAAAACTTATTCCAGTTAGCAGATGATATGGTTCTATATTTAAAATGTCTTAACTAATAACACAGAAGACTTTTTAATCTGGCTGAGAAATTCATCAAAGCAACAGGATACTAAATTAACTTATACATTCTATTAGCTTCTTCATGCATTAATCATGAACTTGCTGAGAAAGAAATAAAAATATTCCCCTCACAATATCTTCAAAAAGCACATCAGACTTATTCAAGAAGTTGAAATTCCCTTTATAATGAAAGTTATGACACACAATGAAAGAAATTAAAGAAGACACTGAAATATCCCATGTTCATGAATAAGCAAATTAATAATGTGAACATTGTAGTGGGTGGTTGTTTGTGCCATGCTCTGAAGCACCAACCATAGTGAGGCAGCAGGTACCTGCTCCTTGGGCATGGCCACCAGGGACCCTTAAGACCTGGGATACATGTACATAGGCTCTCTTCTCTTTGCTACCTCGTGGTGGTCTTGGATGCTGGTGTGGATCAAGGCAGAGCTCTCCTGAGAACCACCTTGGACTGTGTACCATCCCTCCAGGATTCTGTTACCAAGTCCTTTATTATGATTGTGAGTTAACTCCCAAATAAATTCCTTTGACCATCAAATAGACTCCATGGATATATGCCATTAGAAAATGGCTATTTCGTCAGATGTAATCTGCAGATTTAATGTAATCCTCACAAAAATAAATTATATTCTTCAGATAAATAAATAAAAATATTTTAAAATTTATATGGAAGTATAAAAGAAATATCAATGTTGGAGGTATGACAATACATGATATCAAAATATATTACTACAGAGTCATAGTAGTATAAACAGCAGTAGTATTGGCATAAACACACCAAAGAAACAGAATGGAATATTCAGAAATGAACCCATATATCTATGCCATTTGAGTCTCAGCAAAAGTGCCAAACCCATATTCTGGGAGAAAAATATAGACTTTTTGACAAGAGATACTATGAAAACTGAATACCCACAAGTAGAAGAGTGGAACTAGATCCCTATCTGGGACCCTGTGTAGGTTTCAATTAAAAACTGATTAAAGATCTTACTATGTGACTTGAAACTACTAAAGGAAAACAGAGGAGAAGCACTTTAAGATAGGCAAAGACAATAGTTTCCTGAATAGGACTCAGTTAGTTTAGGAAACAATATGAAGAATTGACAAAAGGGATCACATCTAATTAAAGCTTCTACATCCTGAAGGACACAATCAACAGTGAGAAGATGACTGCAGAATCAAAGAAATTCATTGCCAGCTAATCATCCGACAGAGTCCAGAATATACAAAGAACTCTGAACAGTTACCACTGTAAAGAAAAGAAGTAATCTAGCCAATAAGTGTGCAGAAGAGTGGAACAGATGTTCTCAAGATAATGTGAATGATGAATTATTGTATGAAAAATGTCCAACATCTTTAACCAGAAGAAAAATGTAAATCAAAACTACATTGAGATTCCAACTCACTAAAATCAGAATTGCTATCATTAGGAAAATATAAAAAGCAGATGCTAGCAAGGATGGAGACTGGCTTATACAATGTTGGTAGGAATGTGAATGAGCACAGCCACTATGAAAATGAACAATCTGGTTGTTCAAAAAGATAAAACAGAACTAAAACATTTTCCAGGTTTACCACTCTTGGTTTGTTTACTTGTAGGTATCAGAGCCAGGATATATAAGAGAACTCTATATGCCCATGTTTATCACAGCATTATTCAAATATAGTCAAGCCATGCAATATCCACCTAGGTGTCCATCAGCCTATGAATAGGTAGAGGAAGTGTGGTGTGCATACACAAGAATGTTTATTCAGCTATTAGGAAGAACTGAATTAAGTCAAGAAGATGGCTCTGTGGGTAAAAGCACTTTCTGAGCAAGATGACCACTTGAGTTCTATCCTCAGATCCCACAATGGAAGACATCCAAGTCCTGAAAATTGTCCTCTGACTTTCACAGGCAGATTGTAGTGTGCAAATGCCTGCAGTCACTCATATATAACATCATATACACACATTATACACACACAATAATAAAAACAAAAAAATTAGAAAAACAACAAAAGAATAAAATTATGTCAATTGCAGGATTATGAATAGAACTAGAAATATCATGTTTAGTAGAATAAGCCAGACTCAGATAAATGAGTATCTTGGTTATTCTGTTGTGTGTTGTAAATATATATATATATATATATATATATATATATATATATATATATATAGAGAGAGAGAGAGAGAGAGAGAGAGAGAGAGAGAGAGCTCCAAAGTAGAAATGAGAAATATTAAAAAAGAGGAAGAGAAAATAGGAGAAAGTGGGTGGTAGTAAAAAGTATATTTGATCAAGGAACATTATATGCATGTATTAGAGTCACATTGAAGCACATTACTTTGTACAATTGTCATGAGGTAATAATTACAGTAATAAAAGAAAATAAAAATCTTACTGTAGATGGTATCAACATTATAATAATAATGTACATGGAGAAGATATGAGGTTAAGACTATATCCCAAACCTAATGCTAAGAAAAAGCAAATACTTCATCTCTGCAGCAGAACACCTGTGGCAGCCTTCCCTGTCCTCCCCCCTGTTCTACCTCCTGTGGATCTCACAGATCTTTCCCTTCTAACCTCCCTCCCCCACTAGTTGCTTTTTTTCCAGCTCCCAACCCCAGCAGGTGCCTCCCAGCTAACCCAAGGGCTGCTTCTGCCAGGGCAACAAGTAGACTGACAAATCTACACCTCTCCTTCTGCTCCTCCAGATCCAGTACCCATAATAACATCCCCAGCTCTTCAGCGTAAAACCTGTTGTGGTCTTCCTTTCTTCTCTCACCCCATTCCCAAAGGATAGCAAAGATCTCCTCCAACCTCCTTTCTCCAACTCATCCCAATATTCCAGCCTCCAACACCAGCAGTCATATGCTAGGAACACACCAGCTAAGCAGGCCGGGGACACAGGTCCACATAAGGTTTCCTACCAAGCAGCACAGAGCCACTACAGTCTCCTAAAGTACATAGAGGAAGCAGAAACCATGGAACAAAACACTCACACACAAAGACAAAACCGGGTGTCATAACCCAGATGTATAGTCATCTTAATCCCAGATGTCTAGACATCAGCATAAAAATACAATCAATAACAGCCAGGAGAATATGTCTCCACTGGATCCCAGCACCCCTACCACAGCAGGTACTGAATATTCCAACATAGCTGAAGTCCAAGAAAAAGACCTTAAAAGAACCTAGATGAAGATTATAGAAGCCCTTTTAAAGAAATCCAGGAAAATACAAACTGCAAGGAAATGAATAAAAATGTTCAAGACCTGAAGATTGAGGTAGAATCAATGAAGAAAACGCAAACTGAGAGAATTCTGAAAATGAAAATTTGGGAATTTGAAAAGGGACTGCAGAGGCAAGCTTCACCACAGATTAATGGATGGAGGAAAGAATCACAGACATTGAAGATAGGAGAAATGGATACAGCAGTCAAAGAAAATGTTAAATCTAAAAAATTACTGACCCCAAACATTCAGGAAATCTAGGACACTGTGAAAAGGCCAAATGTAAAATAGTAGGAATATAGGAAGGAGGAGAAACACAGCTCAAAGGCCCAGAAAATATTTTCAACAAAATCATAGAAGAAAATTTTACTAACCTAAGGAAGGAGATACCTATAAATGTACAAGAAGCATACAGAACACCAAATATATTGGACCAGAAAAAACATGCCCTTGGAACAGAATCAAAACACTAAATGTACAGAACAGAGAAAGAACATTAAAAACTGTAAGGAGAAAGGACTAAGTAACATAATAAGGCAGAGATATGAGAATTACACCTGACTTCTCAATGGAGACTCTAAAAGGCAGAAGGACCTGGACAGATGTCGTGCAAACTCTAAGAGACCATAGATGCCAGCTCAGACTGCTGTACCCAACAGAACTCTGTAGATGGAGAAAAATAAGATATTCCATGATAAAACAAAAATTAAGCAATATTTATCAACAAATCTGAACAACTCTCTACTGAATGAGAAATGGGTCATGACAGAAATTAAAGATTTTCTAGAAATGAATGAAAATAAATGCACACCATACCAAAACTTTTGTAAGAGGAAAGTTCATAGCACTAAGTATCTATATTTTAAAAAAAGAAAAGAAAGAAACTGAAGAGAGCTCTTACTAACAACTTAATAGCACACCTAGAAGGAGTAGATGTAAGAAATGATCAAACTCAGATCTGAAATAAATAAAATAGAAACAAAGAGAACAAAACCAAGAATTGATGAAACAAAGAATTGATTCATTGAGGAAATAAATAAGATTGACAAACCATTATCCAAGTTAACTAAAGGCAGTGAGAGAATATCCAAATGAACAAAATCAGAAATGAAGAGGGGAACATAGCAACAGACACCAAGGAAATCCAAGGAATCATAAGGACATACTTTAAAAACCTGTACTCCATCAAATTGGAAAAGTTAAAAGAAATGGATAATTTTCTCAATAGATACCACTTACAAATGTTAAATCAAGATAAGAATAACAATTTAAACTGGTCTATATCCCCTAGAGAAATAGAAGCAGTCATTAAAAATCTCCCAACAAAGTGAGAGAGAGAGAGAGAGAGAGAGAGAGAGAGAGAGAGAGAGAGAGAAAGGCCCAGGGCCAGATGGTTTTAGTCCAGAATTCTACCACTTTCAAAGCAGAGTTAATGCCAATATCCCTCAAATTACTCCAGAAAATAAAAACAAGAGGAACATTTCCCACTTCATTCTATGAAGCCACAGCTTTCCTGATACCCAAACAACATAAGGCCCCAACAATGAAAAAAAAAATTACAGGCCCGTTTCCCTTATGAACATAGATGCAAAAATACTCAATAAAATACTTGCAAACTGAATTCAAGAACATATCACAAAGATCATCCACCACGATCAAGTAGGCTTGCTTCATCCCAGAAATGTAGAGATGGTTCAATATATGAAAATCAGTAAATGTAACCCACCATATAAACAGACTGAAAGACAAAAAATACATGATCATCACATTAGTTGCAGTGAAGGCCTTTGACAAAAATATAATACCCCTTCAAGATAAAAATCCTATAGAATTTAGGGATACAAAGGTCATACTGCAACATAATAAAGGCAGTTTACAGCAAAACTATAGCCAAAACCAAGTTAAATGGAGAGAAACTCAGAGCAGTTCCACTAAAATCAGAAACAAGACAAGTTTTTTTATTCTCTCCATATCTATTTAATATAGTACTTGAAGTCTTAGCTAAAGCAATAAAGCAACTGAAGGAGACCAAAGGGATACAAATTGGAAAGGAAGAAGTCAAAATATGATAGTATACATAACTTACCCTAAAAATTTCACAAGGGACCTACCTCCTACAGCAAAGTAGCTGGATACAAAATTAACTCACAAAAATTAGTAATCTTTCTATATATAAAAAAACAAATGGACTAAGAATGCAATCAGGGAAATAATACTTTTCTCAATAGTTTCACTTAATACAAAATATCTTGGGGTAACTCTAACCAAACAAGTCAAAGCCTATATGATAAAATCTCAAGTTTTTGAAGAAAGAAATTGAAGAAGATATCAAAAGATAAAATGATATCTCATGCTCATGGATCAGTAGAGTTATCATAGTAAAAAATGGCCATCCTACCAAAAGCAATCTCAAGATTCAGTGCAATCCGCATCATAATTCCAGCACAATTCTTCACAGATCTTGAAGCAACAATTCTCAACTTCATATGGAAACATGAAAAAAAAACAGCATAATAAAAAAATCCTGGATAACAAAGTAACTTCTAGAAGTATCATCATCCCTGATCTCAATTTATACTCCAAAGCTATAGGAATTTTTTAAAGCATGTTATTGGCATAAAAATAGATTCATTGATCAATGAAATCAAATTGAATACCCAGACATGAACCCGCCCAACTATGCACACCTGACTTTTGATAAAGAAGCCAGAAACACACACTGGAAAAAAGACAACATCTTCAACAAATGGTGTTGATCTAACTGGATGTTCACATGTAGAAGAAAGGAAATAGATCCATATATATCACCCTGCACAAAACTCAACTCCAAATAGATCAAAGACCTCTACATAAAGCCAAATATACTGAACTTGATAGAAGAGAAAGTGGGGGAATATTCTTGAACTCACTGGTAGTGGAGAAAGTTTTCTGAACAGAACACTGTTAATGCAGGCACTAAGATCAACAATTAGTATTTGGTACCTCATGAACCTGAAAACCTTCTGCATAGCAAAGCACACTACATTTGGACAAAAAGGCAGCCTACAGAATGGGAAAAGATTTTCAACAAGTCCACATACAATAGAGGGATAATACCCAAAATATATTTTTAAAAAATCAAGAAACTAGACATCATCAAAGCAAACAATCCAATTTTAAAAATGGGGTAAAGATCTAAACAAAATTCTCAATGGAGGAATCTCAAATGGCTGAGAAATACTTATGTTCAACATCCTTAGCCATCTTTAAAATGCAAATAAAAACTACTTTGAAATTCCATCTTACACCTATCAGAATGGCTAAGATAAATAATATAAGTGAAAGATCATGGTGAAGATGTGGAACAAGGGGAACACTCCTCCATTACTGGTGTGAGTGTAAACTTATATAGCCACTATGGAAATTAATATAGTACTTCCTCAGAAAGATGAGAATTGATCTACTTCAAGATCCAGCTACACAACTTTGGGCATATACCCAAAGGATGCTTCATTCTATCACAGGGACACTTTCTCAAGCATGTTCATTGATACTCTATTTAGAATAGCCAGAAACTGGGAACAATCTAGATATCCCTAAACAGAAGAATGGATAAAGAAAATGTGGTACATTTATGCAATGAAGTATTACTCAGCTGTTAAAAAAGTGACATCATGAAATTTACAGGCAAATGGATGAAACTAGAAAATATCATCCTGAGTGAGGTAACCCAGATCCAGAAAGATAAATATTGTGTGTATTCACTTATATGGATATTAGACTTTAAATAAATGATAACCAAGCTACAATCTATAGACCCAGGATGCTAGGCATAGAAGAGGGGACTGTGTTGGAGACATATGGATCTCCCATGGGAAGGAAAATAAAAAAGATTTTGTGGGTTGACTTGAACATGGAGGGGGCAGAAGGGATGAGAGTAGAAGAATCAGTTGGAAAGGGGAAGGGGAGATGAGATTGAAGGAGGAAATGAGCAGAGAGACAGCTGGAATTGAAGGGCATTTGAGGGGTATTATGTAAATCTAGCACAACAGAAAATCCCTGTAATACATGAAGGTGATCCTAATGAAGTCTCTAAATAATGAGGGAGATAGAATCCCAACTGGCCATCTCTTGTCAGCAAACTAAGTTTCCAGTACTAGGACTGGGCTTCATCCAATCGAATTGTTGGTCAAAAGATTTCCCATAGAAATCTCCAACAACCCAGGCTGTTGTCAAGACAAACAGACAGCAAGACCCCATTGCAGAAGACAGCACCCACACAACTCACTGAGTATAGAAAGGTAAATCTGGTGCCTCCATAGAACATTTACCCCATGTTCTGGTGTCTATGACATGAAAAGGTAATCTTCAGTCTAAGAAAAAAAGAGAAATGTGAACATCAACCTAACCACAAACTTTCTACCTACAGTAAAAATATGCCAGAGCAATGGTGGCACTATCCTTGTGGAGTAACCAATCAATGCCTGATTTGACTTAAGGCCCACTACAAGAGATGAAACCCATACCTGACACTGCTTAGGTGATCAAGAACCAGACACTAGATAGCCCAGATAACTAGGGTAAAACCAAATGCTACTGGTCTAAAAAGAAAAGTAACAATAAAAAGATTCCTAATGGTATTCTGCTATACTCATAGTTCAGTGCCTTATTCAGTCATCATCAGGGAGTATTCCTCCTGTAGCAGATGATAACAAATACAGAGACACACAGCCAGTGAGATACCTTGGAACACACAGTGGTAAATGAGATATCTCCATCAAATTCCTCTTCTCAGAGCTCAGGGAACCCCACGGAAGAGGAGTCAGAAAGAGTGGGGGAGACAGAGTGGATGGAGTCACCAGGGGAACGAGGCTTAAAACAACAAAGCTCAAAAGAATTCAGACTGAAGCAGCAATCACAGGGCCCACACATTTCTGTGCCAAGTCCTCTGCATACATACTACTTTCAGTTTAGTACTCTCACGATGAGTCCTGAATGTGTAAAGTAGTGGGTCTCTGATTCTTGTGCCATCTCTTGGGCTCTTTTATTTTTATTTTTCTGTTGACCTGTCTTGTCCAATTTTGATATGATGGTTTTTGTTTTATCTTATTGTATTTTATTTCATTATGTTTTATTATCACCTCTTAGAAACCTGTTCTTTTCTAGTGAGAGACAGAAAGGGAGTGAATCCAGATGAGAGAGGAGATGGGGAGGAACTGGGAGCAGTAGAGGAGGGGAAACTGTATGCAGATTATATTGTATGAGAAAAGAATCTGTTTTTAATAAAAAAGGGAAAAAGACAAAGCAAATATTATAGAAACTCTTTAGTGAGAAGCAGGAATCATCCCCATGAATGAATGTCTACTTAAGGGGGTGAGGCATGCTACCTTCTCCACTGTCCCAGGGCTTATTGCATCTTGAATCTCACAGAGCCTTGATTTTTCCATCTCTTATGACATAATTGGGAATATTCATGACATTGGATTCTCAACCATTTTTTCTTATTCTTTCACAGAGTTTCATTCAGAAAAGGAGTGGGATGAAGGAGAAATGAACAGGATGGAAATGGAAGAAATTTCTCCTGTCTGATTCAGACTTAGCAACCTTCTAGGAATTAGTTAATTGAATATTGTAGTCTCTTGAGTCATGAGGATCAAGTCATGTTTGGAGCATGTGTGGGAAGAAATCTATCCTAAAAATGAGCAATAATATAAATAGAGATGAAGATTTAAAAGAGAAGATTAAGACATTTTCCCATTTATCCTGAGAAAAAGGAAGAGTCCTTAGATTCTTAGGGGCCAAAGGATGGTAGCCCATGAGTCTGAGGTGAAAGGACATTATAGTATCTCATTGAAAGAAAATACAACCCACAAATTCATGAGATACTGTTGGGGAATAATGTTTTTGTACACTGTGAAGATGTGTTGCTCTCATTGGTTTAATAAAGAGCTAAGTGGCTAACAGCTAGGCCAGAAGAGGTTAGGCAGGACTTGCAGACAGGGAGATAGCTTTGGAATGTAGAAGGGCAGAGTCGTCAGGAGGCTCAGTGAGAAGTAAGATGAACATGCCATACTAAGGAAAGGTACTGAGCCACATGGTAGATGTAGATAAGAGATATGAGTTAATTTAAGTTGTAAGAGCTAGCTAGTAACAAGCCTAAGCCATCGGTTGATCATTTATAATTAATAATAAGTCTCAGTGTGGTTATTTGGGACCTGGCTGGCAGGACAAAAAGTTCCACCTACAGGATACTGTCAAGGTTTGGCTACTAAGTCTTCCTCCTAATTTCCTAAGGTAGCTTTTTGACCAAGCCACACTTCACTCTTTCTGCCACAATGCCTCAAACATGGTCCTGCTACTTCTCAATAAAGTACAGTCATTTAAGTACCAGATGAAATGCTCTTTTTCTGTAAAGGCATTTTCTTTATTCCTCCAAAGTCTCTGGTGGACATGAGTGCAATATAACTATTTGGATTCATGGCAAACCTCCCTTCTGACTATCAATGACAGAAGCATAACTCTGTATTTCCATATCCTAAAATGATACCTGGCACCCAGAAGATGCTGAATAAGTGTTCACTGAAAAAGTAAGAAATGTTTCTCTTAATTAAATCTCTGTTCCACCAGACCTAACTTGCCACACTTGCCTTAAGAAGTGGCAGTCACAGATGGAAAGCTAAGGGTCTCCTTAGGAATCCATGACACCACAATAAATCTACTGACCTTTGCAAATTTGTTTCATTCTAGGAGCTGCATCTAGAAGCTTGCCAATGGAGTGTGTGAGCATATTTCTATGATTTGCACCCAGGGAGAGACAGAGAGGAAGCCTGTAAGACAGAGAGGAAGCTCATAAATATACAGTAAGGTGAGTCAAACAGTCCATTTCAAAATTTAGGATTGTTGATCATAGTCTGGCAGTAGATATCAATTCTGTCTCAAGACCAAGAAAAGGATGGGGTCAAATGTCAGGAACATAACATAGAAACTACACAAAGCTCCTATTCTGCCTTGCTAATGCCTCATGCCGATTTCTTCAATAAACTTGCTTCAACTAACTTCTCATTCTGTCTGTAACATCCACAGAAGCCTTAAACATTATTTGACACCTAATTTGCAGTTATATTTTTGTTGTCACATTGGCCCCTAAGAATGAAAAAGTGAAGCTTATAACCACCAAATTCTGGAGCTAAAGATAAAATTTTAACTCAATGTGTTTTACCGTATGCACTTCTAGGAGATCCTTGTTCCTGCCATTCTAAGACATTCTTTTCCCTAAGACATTGTGTGTACTGACCAGAATCATGGATTATAGAAATTATCAAATATGGAAAAATGGGGGAAGGGTTTTGGGGAAAATTCTTTCTCTTAGTCATGCAGTGATAAAGTGCAGTAGTATTTTATCTACCACTTCTAAAAGTAAAAACTTATTCAGTTATATTGCAGTTTGAAATGAAATCTGCAGTCCTACTGACTCCTGATTGCTCACTAGCGCTTGGTTTGGCCATTTTGATCCCATGCAAGATTTCTGTGTCCAAAATGATATCAGCTCTTTGCACACATTAGCTGCACCTGTAATGAAAGCAAAAAGTTATCTGGTGAGATTAAGCAATAACTGCATATGCATAAAAATGCCACAAGAGTTTAAATTATGCACTCTATCAAACTGACTACTACAATAAAGAAAATCCTTGCTTTCCTTCCAGCTTTATATTCATTAATATAATGTATATCACCACTTTCATTTCTTGCTTTTATCACTACCAGTTCAGATAAGTGGTTATTCTTGACAATAAACTATTCTGCCCTATAGAATTTCTTCACAAGGAGAAAACTAAATTCTTATAGCTATTTCCTCATTCATTCTTTGAGTCTAAGCTATTGACTGGAATTTTATAGCTATGGAAAGATGAATAAATTAAAGTTTTGATCTTCAAAGAACTCAAAATGCAATATGAGAAAGCAGATACCACAAAATACTCTTATTACTTTGGTAACAAATCTAAAAAATAATATGTTGCCACGGAAGAAGAAAGCTCTAATTTTGTTTGGAAGGAGAGATGGGGATTTGAGAGGACTTAAAATGAAATTAGGTATTTAAAGCTGATTTTGAAAAAAAAGAAAAAGTAGGGACTCCACACTTGGGCCCACAAGGAAGCTAGACAAGGGACAAAAGTCTAGCATCCCTGCCTTCATGTCTGCCTGTGTTCTTTACTTGGGCCAGTTGCTTGCCTCTATGGGCCCACATGCTAATCACTCAAAGTCAGTCAGTCTGTCTAACAGAGCTCATCCTCCCTCAAGTTGCGGGCACAGAGATAAGTCATTGTCCTTAACCTGAAGTCATCTTGGATTCCAGGAAGAATAAAACCTCCTTGAGCAGACTTGCTTCCCTTCCCAGGTCCCAAGCAAGAACAATTATCCCTGAGGGCAGTGCACAGCCTAGATCAGAAGTAATCATCTAAGAAACGTCTCAGCACACTTTGGAACACTACTTAGCATCAGGACTTGGGAGAAAGATAAATGAGACTACATCTTGACCACTATTACTTATTTGAGCTTCTGCTAACCACTTGTCCTAATTATTAAAGTTCCTGTCAGTATTCCCAAAGCAAACTTAGCATCATTAGACCCTTTATCTGTTCCTATTTCTAAACTGGCCACATGAATAAACCACTCTCTCTCCACCTCCTCTCTCTTCTCACTCATATAACATGTCTCTTTGATGGCAATGTTAGAGATGTGGAATCCAGGCTTTTACCCCAAAACTCCAGTCATAGACATTTCAAGAAAGATAACATGGGTAGTCTATCCATAGCACACTGGGAATTTTGGAGACATGTTTTTGGGGAATCTCCTATGATTTGTATTCTTCTTTTCAAATAATAAGTTAGTAGAAGAATTGGCCATTAAATGCAAAATCTGTATAAGGCTTGGCTCAAAGCTCTTGAGTTTATTCATTTAGCATGAATCACATCCATAGTCTGAAAGAAAAAGGCTCAAAAATAAAGTATGTCATTCACAAAATAATAAGTTGGCTTAGATTACTTGCCCTACAAATTATCTCTTAGGATCATAATAAACTTAATTCTAGGTTCACTACCCTCCAAAGATGCAGACAAACTGCCAAAGGTGATTTAGTATCGTGGTTGTGGTGATTAAAATAGGTGTAGCCCCCATAAAGTGATGTGTTTGAATGGTTGGTCCATAGGGAATGGCACTATTAAGAGGTGTGGCCTTGTTGGAGTAGGTGTGTCCTTGTTAGAGGAAGTATGTCACTGTGAAGGGGGGCTTTGAGATCTCATATATGTTCAAGCTACATCCAGTGTGCAGTTTCTCCTTCTGTTGCCTGTGTATCAAGATGTAGAACTCTCAGCTCCTTCTGTAGCACCATGTCTGCCTGCTTGCTTCCATGTCCCATCAAGATGATAATGGACTAAACCTCTGAAACTGTAAGCTAGCCCCAATTAAATGTTTTCCCTTACAAGAGTTGCCATAATCATGGTCCCTCTTCATAGCAGTATTAACCCAGACTAACACAATGGTATTTCCTTGATGGGCAGATGTTGTTGAGCACTAGAGGATAATGAGAGTTGAAAATCTGGACACACAAATTAGAACATCAGAGACAGCAATAATTAAGAATAAAGTTCTATGGGAAATTATCAAGATCTATAAAGTATCCACTTTAGCAAATTGATACACACATTGTAGAGGGGATAATGGACGGACAATGTGGCTTGGTTGCAGATGCCTAGACTCAGTAAAACTAACTCATGGTTTTCCTGATTTGAAAAGAAATTAGAAAACAGAAATTTTTATGAAAAAATGGATTTATTTATAGTTGGTCAAATCAGGAGGAGAATGAAGTCTACACACACACACACACACACACACACACACACACACACACACAATACACTTGTTGCCATCTTAAAAATATATACAATTAAGGCCATGAAACAAAGAAGTTGAAACATATATAAATTTAATTTCATGACAGATGGGTTATATTTTTTCTGAGTAAAGGAATCTGGATTCCAAGTTGTCTCTAAAATACTTTTCCCATTTAATTCTACGTAAAATAAATGAGATCTTAATCTTTGCTTTGAAAGTTTCAATGCAAAGTATAGACATCATCTCAAATGGAATAAGAGATCATTTGTGAGCCAATTATGAATGACCATGCACCACACACACAGATTCAGCTTGTACCAAATACAATGTTCCAATATGGACATGGCTTCATGAAGCTCTCATAGCCACAGGACAAAACAAAAGCATAAATGGAGGCATTTCCCAAACACATCAGTGGGCACATCAGATAGGCAGGTGACAGCCAAGAGACAAAATCATTTTACAGGTTCCAGAGCTGTGTGATGATATTCTTAGCTTTTGGGTTGGTAGAAATTAGTGGCTACAAAGGTAAAGCATTGTTTACTTGTCTTGTCCCTGGGAGAAAATACCCTGACAAAAGTATATTAAGGGAGAAAATGACTTATTTTGGTTCACAGTTCAAGGACACATTCCATCTTGGGCCATTGTAACAGGTTACAACTGTATCAAAAGTTCTTGATGAGATGCAGGTGAGCCAGCCCTGAGGGAATGAGAGCATCAGAGCTGACTCCACCCCACTCCTTCTCTGCCATGTGCTAGCATGAATGAAGGAAAGATGCTCTCACCCCTGACCCCTTGCTACCTGTGGCAGGTGAGAGAGCTGTCTCCAGGGTCATGAGAGTAAGAGAACTAGTCCTGCCCTATACCAGCTGCAGCACACAGAAGATCCCTCCCTGGGCAGCACACTAGAGTTGACCCTGTTGTCAGGTTCATAGGTGAGCCAGCCCTCAGGGCTTGAGAGCAGGAGAGCTGATCCTGCTCTCCCCACCCCATCCTATGACCTCTACAGTAACCTAGAGAGAGGGTCCTGCCCATTGCTTGGGCAAAGTAGTAGAGCTGGCCTTGGCAATATGAGTGAGTGGGACCCAGATCTGAGGGCCTGAGAACAGGAGAAGTGGTCCCACTCCTTCTCCTTGCTGTAGGCTGCATTGGGTGAGCTAGCTGAGACAGTACTGGAGAGCTCATCCAGGTGGTGATGATGAGGGACAGACAGTGAGCCGACCAACCCAGCTACCACCCAGAGCCAGGACCAGGGCTATGAGTTGGCCCTTCCCAGCATCCACCAAATCTATGAACTATTGGAGCATTTGAAGGGAATGAACCTACAGATCCAAAGCAGCAGGAGCTCCATGACACAGGACAAACAGGATATCCAAGAGGAGCCCAAGCAAGAGTCCATTATCAGTGGTATAGCAGAAATCAGAGGCCTTGCAAGTAAAGATGAATAGACTAAAGGATGAACTCTGTGACTCAGTAAACTACAGCTTCCATGACAAGATTCCTCTTTCTTCTTCTTCTTCTTCTTCTTCTTCTTCTTCTTCTTCTTCTTCTTCTTCTTCTTCTTCTTCTTCTTCTCCTCCTCCTCCTCCTCCTCCTCCTCCTCCTCCTCCTCCTCCTCTTCCTCCTCCTCCTCCTCCTCCTCCCCTCCTCCTCCTCCTCCTCCTCCTCCTCCTTCTCCTCCTCTTCCTCTTCCTCCTCCTCCTTATTCTTTTGTTGTGTGTACTTTTTTTTTTTTGGTTTGGCTTTGTTTTTTTATTTTTCTTTTAAATTTTGTTTTGTTGTGGGGGGTGGTTTACAAGGGCAGAGGGTAGATGGGAGGAACAGAGAGATAAGTAGAATTGGAATGTATGATGTGAAATCCATGAAGAATCAATATAAGTAAAAAAAGAAAAGTTCTATTTAGGAAGTGATCTCCTGTGCCAATGCATTCTAGGCTACTTCCTACTTTCTACTCTATCAGGTTCAGTGTAGCTGGATTTATGTTGAGGTCTTTGATCCACTTGGATTTGAGTTTTGTGCATGGTGATAGATATGGATCTATTTGCAATCTCTACATGTTGACATCTAGTTATGCCAACACCATTTGTTGAAGATGCATTCTTTTTTCCATTGTACAGTTTTGGCTTCTTTGCCAAAAATCAGGTATTCATAGGTGTGTGAATTAATGTCAGGATCTTCAATTAGATTCCATTGGTCCACATGTCAGTTTTTATGCCAATATCAAGCTGTTTTTATTGCTATAGCTCTATAGTAGAGCTTGAAGTCAGGGATGGTGATACCTTCAGAAGTTGCTTTATTGTAAAGGATTGTTTTAGCTATCCTGGTTTTTTTTTGTTTTTCCATATGAAGTCGAGTACTATTCTTTCAAGTTCTGGTAATCAGATTGGTGAATACCCCAGCTGTCATCATAGAGCCTTCATCCAGTAACTGATAGAAGCAGATGCAGAGATCCACAACCAAGCACCAAGATAAGCTCTGGGAGTCCTATCGAAGAGAGGGAAGAGGGATTATATGAGCAAGGGACATCAAGATCATGATGGGGAAACCCACAGAGACAGCTGAACCAAGCTCATAGTAACTCACAAACTTTAGACCGATAGCTGTGGAATCTGCACAGGACTGGACTAGACCCTCTACATTTGGGAGACAGTTGTGTAGCTGGGTCTCTTTAAGAGGTCCCTGGCAGTGTGATCAGGATCTATCCCTGGTGCATGAGCTGGCTTTCTAGATCCCATTACCTACGGTGGGACGCCTTGCTCAGCCTTGATGTAGGGGGAAGGGGCTTGGTCCTGCCTCAACTAAATGTACCAGGCTTTGCTGTCCCCCGATGGGAGGACTTACCCTTTTGGAGGAAAGGATAGGGAGTCGGTCGGGAGGGGAAGCAGGGGGGAAGTGTGTGGGGCAGCAGGAGGAGAGATGAGAGGTAGATCTGTGGTTGGCATGTAAAATGAATAAAATATTTTTTTAATAAAAAAACAAAGTTCTTGAAAGAATCTTCTACAGATAATCAATTCTTTTAAATAATTTACTCTTACATGCTGCATAATTCATATTCTACACAAATTTGCTTCAGGGAAGAAATTCCTCAAAAAATTCTTTTCAATTTTTAATTACTTATTATTGTTTGTATGTGCATGGTGTGTGTGAGTGTGGCACTCACATTCCATGATACACGTGTGGAGGTCAGTGTGGCACTCACATTCCATGATACACGTGTGGAGGTCAGGTGACAACACTGGAGTTGGTTTTCTCCTTCCAGTGTAGTTCTCAGGGATGGAACTCATGTCATCAGGCTTATGTGCCAAGCCCTTTCACCTTATGAGCCATCTCACCCACCTGCAAAACACTCCTGTGTCTTATCTAATAGTCAAGCATGGTTAAATCGGTTAAATGGTCATTTTGTTGTTGTTTTTTTTTTTTTTTAAAAAAAATAGCTAACTTGTTTATTTCTCCAGACATAGAGGAAGTCTATTTTTTTTTAACTAGAAAACATAACCACTGTGCCGTTTGCTATTTTAAAAACCAGTTATAGTGGTTGCCCTCTGGTCACCTGGACTCCTGAATATTTTTTCCTTTTTCCTTTTTAATTTTTTGTAAAAAGGCAAGGTTATAACAATTTATAATTGTCTGTAAAAAAAATAAAGGATTATAAAAAGAGCTCCATTTTGAATTTTTTTAAAGATTTGTTTTATTTTTATTACTGTGTATATGCATGTGTCTGTATTATTTATGCACACATGTGCAGCTGGCCAGAGAATCCAGAAAAGAGTGTCAGATATGCTGGACCTGGAGTTATAGGAAGTTGTTTAAGAGCTTATGTAGATTCTTTGAACTCTGGTCCTCTAAAAGAGAAGCGAGCTCTGTTTGCCATGGATCCATTCCTCCATTCTCAAGAAAGCCCCAGTTTGAAATCTCCAAAATATGCCATTGAAATCTACCAAACATTTGAAAAGATCTCATTCATCAGACATTAGTAAGGGTAAGTCTCTCTGAGTATATGAATAAGAAAAGGTGTTGGGGTGGGGATGAGAAACCACTACCTTTTCAAAGCCGGGCTTTGCAAGTAGTATATTGTTAGAGAAATGACTAAATAATTGAGGGGATTTCTGCATATGGAGACGTGGAGATTTTGTCAGCCTCTTTTACTGTTTCAGTCTTTTAATTATGATACAATCTAGTGTTTGACTCCGCAGGTTCTACCAACTTTGCTTTTGAGACAGTTGTTCATCCTATCTGCAAACCTTGCTGCATATAACACAACCTAGAATGGAGTTGAATGGGGGAGACTGCATACCAGTGAGTAACAGTCAAGTCAACTTAGACTGGTCTTCTTATGTCCCAGCCACTGGCCATACATTCTTCGGTAGACAACTTTTCAATCCACTAATACATTTTGGGTATTTTCCCTTTACCTCAATATGTTCTTGTCTTATTCTAGCAATGACTTAAGGTTCAATATAATCATCGCCTATATGTATCTTCAAGCATAAGTTATCATCTTAAATAAGACAAAACATATCATTGACTAAATACTTTATGCTACAGTTAATTATCACAACTCCAATTAGTTTATTTATCTTATAGATAAGGAACCTAAGGTTAAGAGAGGCCATGGTACTTAGCTGGAGATACACCAGTAGAGATGTTAAACACAAGTATAAAATCCTAACTGTTGAGCCCTGCCTTTAGTCTATCACAACTACCCTTAATTTCCTGGTACATATGATCTTGATTTATTCTTTCTGCTAAACTGAAAGTTTTATGAACCAAGAATCAAGTTTTGCTTTGTCCCTTCAAAAATATCTGTCACAATGCTCTACATTAATTTATTTCAAAATGCTAGGATTTTCAGACACTAAGATTTAATAGATGAATAGATAGATGATAAGATAGACAGATAGATGGATAGATAAATAAATAAAATTGTTTAGAGAACAGAAATGGATGGGGAGATCCATCTCAGGGGAGATCAGCAATGGACTCTCAGGAAGAAATGAAAAGAAATTTCAAATTTAATACTTCAGTTCTAATTTATTTCAACCAAATCAAGTAATAAGATACATCCTCACAGAAAAAATGGCTAATATCTCTCCTGATTTACACTTTAAAGGATTTATTACTAGTCTCAACTCTGTAAAGTAATGTGAGATGAATAGGATTATTTGTATTATATTGTGTTATCCACAGAATTGAATACTAGTTGGAGCTGTTAAAAATTTATAGAAACAAATAAGAATGTCCAGTATCTGCCAAAGCTCTCTAATCCCCTCTAAATGAAGAACCAACTTCTAAATTACCATTTTCTTGGAAGAATAAACCCAAGCAATTGCAGTTTTTAAATGATGCTGGCCTTCCCCTGAAGTAAGACCATGGAAGAAAGAAGGGCTGGCTGGGTAAATATGGAGGAGGAACTGAAGACACAGTCATGCAGAGGTCATTGCATCTTTTCATTACGTGTGTGAACACATGGAGTATTGAGTACAGAAGTGACAGTGAAATGACTCCTCCTGAGGGAAGAGATAACTCAGAAATGAAGAAAGTGAATCTGCCCTGTCTATATTGAAGTCTAAAACAATCATATAAGACTTAGTTGTGCTGGGCAGTGGTGGCACACACCTTTAATTCCAGCATTGTAGGAGGCAGAGGCAGGTGGATTTTTGTGAATTCTAGGTCTGCTTGGTCTACAGAGCAGATGCCCAGTACAGTCAAGAATGTCACACAAACAAAAACAAAAAAAACTCAAAACAAACAAAAAAGAATTGTTAGCAAACTCCCCTGAAGAAAGCATGGTGACATCTATGGTATTAAAATTTATTCATTCACACATTCATTTGTTCATAAGTTTAAAAGACGGTTACATCTTTCAGAAAGGAAATTTGTTAACAATAGATATTTCAATATTCAAGATTTTCTCTGATATTCAGTACCCAGAGAGAAGGTGCTTTGCCTCTGAGCCCCAAGCCATCCTGGTCATACTGGAAACTCCACCCTTCCATGGAATCAGGTGCATACAGCTCCTCTGAATTGTAACAACTTTCTTTCTCCCTGTTCACTGTGGAACCTATGGTTTAAAGAATCCATTCAAGGATGAATATTGTATCTATCATTCAAGAAGAAAAAGCAAGTCATACCTACACTATGATAAATACTCCTTAAAATATGCAAGTGTGGTGTTAAAGTAAAGCATTGGTCCGAGTTTTGTTCTGTTAATTTTCTTCTTACCCACTACTGCCCAAAAATCTACCCTCACCTATCTCCATACTGTATCTGCCACAAGGGGCTGACCTGAAAGGGCCACATCCCTAGTTCTCAGGATCTTCCTCAGACCTTTGGACCTCCATGAAGCACTCAAGGTCACGCAACTTTTTAAATGACAGTAAGTGTTCTGATCAAAAAAGCAAGGTTGAGCACAGTTGTGGTCTCAGCAGACATTAAGGCAATGGTACCAAGTTGAGTTATAGACAAGACTGGGTGCACTCAGGGTAGTATGACTATACCCAAGTAGTACTACAGTAATTGTACTCTTCACTTATCAAGTAAAATGGAGAAAAATCAATGTCAGTTTATGAATTCCACAATTAGACAGAAAGACTAGCCTTAGCCTCTGAGTTCATGTCTTTTTACTCCAGGTAATACAATGTGTAGATGAAGGAAGCATTTCTGCCATATTCAAAAAATCAAATATTAGCCTCCCCTGAAAGCACTTACTGCTATTCCTTTGAGCTGCTTGCTGAACTGCCTGACTGCCTGCTTTTCTCATAGACTAGTATGTGGAAAGAAAATCAATACATAAACTATTATTATGGAGAATGAGAGTTTGATAGATCTATTATCAAAAAATATGAGTCTGTCACTTCAAGGAAAACAGCTGACAATATTTGTTGCCAATAAAACAATTTATGCTTTTAAACAGCAATAGGGTTTGTGAAAACTTTTATCAGTGGTTACGATTTTTGCACTGTCAAGTGAGTCAATATTTCATAGAACTGCATGATTCATTAAACTAGTATCTTCTAGATGATCAAACCTTGAAGCTCCAAAATCATGTATGGTTGATTTGAATATGCAAAATAAATCAATGAGTATCACCCAAAGACTATGTATTGAAGACTTGGCCCCAAGCCTGTGTGGTGCTATTGGAAGGAGAATGAACCATTAAGAGGTGTGTCTTCTATTTCTCATACTGGGTTGCCTTGTCCAGCCTTAATACAAGGGGAGGTGTTTAGTCTTACTACAACTTAATATGCCATGTTTTGTTGCTATCCATGGGAGGCTTGCCCTTTTCTGAATAGAAATGGAGGAGGAATAGATGGAGGGCATAGGTGGGGAAAGGGAAACTGTGGTTGAGATGTTAAATAAATAAGTAAACAAACAAACAAACAAACAAACAAATAAAAGAAATGGGTCCTAATGAAAAGAAGTCAGATTGTTGGAGGTGTGCTCTTGAAGGGTATAGTGGAATGAGAGGGCCTCCGATTCCTCTCCCTTTGCTTCCTGACTCATGAGGTCAGCAGTTTCCTACCATGGTATATTGCACTACTGTGGACTCAGAGTCCATAGAACCAGAAATGATGTACTGAAATCATGAGAAAAAATAACCTCCTTGTTATAAGTTGATTTATTTCAGGTATTTATTGCAGTGGCGGAAAATGATTAATGTCTAAACTACAAAATGAGTATTGCTATAATTTCAAATTCTGTATTATACTAGATGTTATAGTTGCTTTCTGCTGCTGTGATAAGATATTGAGAAAATCAACCTTCGGGGGAAAGTATTTATTTTATCTTACAACTCCCAGAGCACAATCCATCACTGAGAGAAATCAAGACAGAAGCTCAAGACAGGAACCTTGAGGCAGGAACTGACGCAGAAAGCAGAAGTATCATTGTTCACTGGCTTGCTTTTGATGGCTTCCTCAGTTTACTTTCTTAGACAACTCAAGACCACCTGCCCAGGATTGGCACCACCCAAGCTGGGCTGGGAAATCCTACATCGACCATTAATCAAGAAAATGATCCTGTCCTAACCAAAAGCTAAAAGCCTAACCAACACTCTAACCTTTAAGAAAGCACTCATTGGGCATTGGTGAGTTTAAAAAGAGTGTCTGTAAGTATCTGAAAAAGACACTTAAAATCTTTTACTTTTCTCACTATCTTTCTGTACAAAGACAGATTTTATTCTATATTTCAACCAAGACATTATATCATAATATTTGATTGAAAAATCAACATAAAAATCTATTTGTTTTCTATTAAAGCAATTTTGAAACATATGAAACAGTGGAATGATAGCTCCTGGTTTTTAAATATGTCTATTTTTTATAAAGAGACATTTTTGTTTTTTGTTGTTGTTGTTTGTTTTTGGTTTTATGGGTTTTTTTTTTTTTTTGGTTTTTCGAGACAGGGTTTCTCTGTGTAGTTTTGGTGCCTTTCCTGGGACTTATCAACACAGTATGGATTTTTGTGCTTTAGGGTTTTTTTTATTTGTTATTGTTTTGTTTTTGTTTTAAGAAAGGGCCTCACAGTGTAGCCTGTCTGGCCTGGAACTTACTATGTAGACCAGGCTAGCCTCAGACACAGAAATTGCCTGCCTCTGCCTCCTGAGTGCTAAATTAAAGGTATATACCACCACACCAGGCTCCCACACTAAAGACTTTTAGTTTTTTTGTTTGCATTAATAACTTAATTTCTTAGACTTTATTCCTAATATGACAAATACTAGGAAAGATAAGTAACTTAAAAATTCCTGGGGTCATCTGTAATTTTTCAATATGTGTGTAGTGGAAACATGCATGTACATATGCATGTTCACATATAAGGGAATACCTGTGTGTGAGGATGTGTGTGTGTGTGTGTGTGTGTGTGTGTGTGTGTGTGTGTGTGTGTGTGGTATGTGTGTACTACATGTAGAGGTCATGTAGAGGCCAGAAAATGATGTCAAGTGTCTTCCTTGATCACTCTCTACTTTGTATGCAGAAGAAAGCTCTCACTTGAACTCAGAGCTCCACAACCCAGCTTCTCTAGCTAAGCAGCTATCTTTGGAGATCCAGTCTCCACTTCCCACATACTGTGATTACAGGAGGGCCACCATGCCCACCCAGCACTTACATGAGTACTGGGGATCTGAACTCCAGTCCTCACACTTGCTCAGCAAGCATTTTTGCCTGCTAAACATCTCCCAAGGGTCCTCAGATTTTAATGGTGTAAAATAATTCTGTGATCAAATGTTTAAGAACTAACAGATTCTATCAATGGGTCATTTGATTACTACTTTCCAGTTGGGTTTGACTACTGTGCAACTTAAGCAACAGGAAAAGCGAGGCTTTTTACAATTTGGGTGGTTGTATGCCTTCTCCTCTTACAGTTAAAGGATTAGGCCCTGCTTCAAAACTCTCCTCCAGTTTCTGGTAGGATCTGTCCCATCAGCCTAACAGGAGAAGGATTTTGTTGTCATTCCTGAGTGATCCTATGCCCTCATGTATGTTTTCCTATTCCTTAGTTAGTTTCCTGTTGGGTTTCCGCTACTTGAAACTGTGATATAAGCATTGTTATCTTATATATACATAAAATGAAAAGTATTAGTTAATAAAATGCTTGTAAAAAATCCTCCTGTTCAAACCTGATTCTTTCCAATATTTTTTTTTCCCTGGGTCACTGAACTTCCTTTCTACCTCTCATGATCACAGAAATCTGGATTTCTTAAAATAGTGATCTACATTCTGTCCAGTCTCAACATCCGCTAAGGTGCTGACTCATTTTTCAATTTCTCATACTGGTGTTTTTGAGTTTATTCATATAAAGATTTCAATGAGCTACATTGTTATATTCTAACCAATAAGAATAGGAAGATGCCATTGTCTAAAACAGATAATGCCAAAGGTTCTAAAACGTGATCGTACATGTGTCTCAATATCCATGAACTGCAGATGATTAATTAGATGCCAGTAACTTTCTGAAAGATGTTTCACATCTTTTACTTCCTAATCCTCACATCACTGCATTATTAAAGCATCAGTTCATTGTGTATGGTTGTTTTGTGAACTGGAGTATTAGGCAGGAGGGTGTTACAGCCGTGTCAAGGATTCTACAGGGCTGATTGATTAATGATCAGAATTCATATGGCTATGGAAAGTGGAAATGTTGCAGGACCTTTGTCTAATCACTTGGGAGCCATTCATTGTACTTGGCTTACCACCCATGCATGTGAATGTTAGGGAAGACCTTCTGATGTGGCCAGCGACCTGAAGGCTGGGAGTGTCCTCGGGTGACACTGTCTGACGCCCACTGTGCTGTGGTGCTTCCATCAATGTGTGTGTAAAGTGCCCCGAGTTATGGCTTTCTTTGTTCTGTCGCTATTTTAAGAATCTCAAAACTGTTTGTGTTAGAACAGAATATTTGGGATGAGTTAATTCTGTGTGTCGGAGCCATGGTCATTCACCTGTGACTTCAGAATAAACTATTCTCTTTGAGGTAAGAAACTGTGTTTCTACATCTGTATTATGAGGACATTTTTTAAAAAAACAAGGAGTATTACCAATCTACAGCTCACTCACCAACCTGCATTTGGGGTTTTTTAACAGATGAGTTTTGCTGCCTCGAGAATAAAAGATTCAGCCCCTCGTGAGCTTAACATAAACACGGCCCTTTCCAGTAAGACTTAGTGTAAATCCCCTGCCTCAAGAATATCTCTGAGCTTCCAAATTGTTCAGCCCTCAGGTATCCACATATAGAAAGTGCCTAATCTTTTCTATGCCTCTTTTCTAGTTTGTGGGAGGTACCACAAGAATAGTTTCCCTTTACATTGTTGTCTCCTCCCTCCCTCCCTCCCTCCCTCTCTCTCTCTCTCTCTCTCTCTCTCTCTCTCTCTCTCTCTCTCTCTCTCCCTCTCTTTCTCTGAAACAAATCTGTCATTCCAAATAGCCAGTCCAACTGCTCCTCACTGCTACAGCTATTTATCTTGAGCACCCTCTTCATAATTAGCTTTCAATTGCTGCTTTCCAACATCAGCTACCCCATCTCCACAACTCTCTAAATCTCCATAATCAGCTACCCCATCTCCACGACCCTCTTAATCTAAGATGCTGATTTCTGGTTTCTCAGTGCGTCATAAAGCCACTGCCTATAAAGCCTTTTTGGCATTAGCATGTCAGAATTCATTATTATACAATAAAGACAGGGATGTGGTGACACGTACACATGTAATTGAGCATAAAGCCACAAGGATTCCCTCAGTGCTCACAGGCACTGAGTTTATTATGCATAATCCTTAAGAAAATGAAAGGCCAAAAACAACACAAACAAACTTAACTAATAACAAAACAGGATAGTTTAAAGAGCTCTGCAGTTCAGCCAAAGACTCAGAGCTAAAAGGAGCAGCTGCAGTTGAACCTGTGTTTCCATCTAAAGAGAATTAACTCTAGGTGTGACCATTCATTTCTTGAGTATTTATTAATACTTACATTAGGTAGTGGGCACTGATAGGTAGATACAAAACAGGAAAGAAGTGGATCCCCCCTCTCAAAGAGCTTAGGTTCCTTCAGGAAACTAGACCAAAAATGTAGTAAATCTAGCTCCTGGTACAATGCAACCTGCCAGGTGAAACCCACACAAAGTGTGGATAGAGCACAGAAGAGGATTCCAGCTGAAAAGCGTACGGCTTCCAGGAGGCAATGGCATTTGAACTGTACTTGAGTGATGGGTAGAATATAATGAGGAAGCTGTCAACGGAGCAGAAAGTAGGCTGAGTGCCTAGGGGTCTAGGAAGAAAGAAAGGGAAGCCGGGGAAAGGAAAGCTATTTATTACCACTTGTCACTCTTTGGAATTGTGCTGCTTATATTCAGAGGCAGCTCAAATCAGAAGCCAGAAAGGGCAGGCTCTTCCCCAGGATTGCCTACCAGGTCATTCTCTTAGCTACTGCTGCTTCCCAGCTATCTGCAGATATGCCTGGTGCTGGAGGCTGTCAGCGAATTTTTAAAAGGTTTCTCATCCCTGCTTGTGCTCCCCTTCAGCTTACAACTCTGGCTGTCATTTCATTCTTCACGCTCGCCCAATCTCAAAGAGACGAAGAGCACTAAACTATGCAGTTATCCCCAGACTGTCAATGCAGTCAAGGCCCTTTGCAGTCACTGGCACCAAGGGTTAAAATGCTTTTCAAAAAGAAAAAGAGGGGCCAATAAGATATCTAAGCAGGTGAACGCTTGCTGCCAAGCCTGATGACCTGAATCCCTGAGACCCACATGGTCAAAGGAAAGAACTGATTCCAGTAGATTTTCCTGACCTCTTCCTCATGCACACAGCAGCACACATACACAATAAACAACAAACATACAAATAAATAAACAAATAAATAAATAAATACAAAAGTAAAGAAGTGTGTGTGTGTGTGTGTGTGTGTGTGTGTGTGTGTGCCTGTGAACAAATATGACTCATTCTCCTCAGATGGCATCAGACATTTAAGTTTGGATGTGTTCAGTGAGTGGGAATCAGAGGCTGTCCATCATCACAGCCCCTGCTTACCCACTGTCTTATACACAAAGTATCACACTTTACTTCCTCAAAGAGGAATGACACTTTGCAAAGAGGCATGGCATTTTAATTTTTTTCTGAAGTGATCAATCATTTATAATTAAAGTAAGAAAACGAATGTGTGAAAGTCTGGACCAAAAACTGTGGCTAATTAATAACAAAGCTAAAAGAAACCCAAGAATCACCTATCATTTCTGTGATTTTTCTAGCTGAATCATACTTCTCTTCAACTTTGTAAATGAAATAGAAGCTTATAGTATAACATTTAATGGTCATAGATCTTATTTAAGAAATCCTCAAATTGATACCTTTCACTTTGTCAATATGTCATGCTATTGACATTAGGCATTTAGTTTTGTTTATTGATATTTGGTTATATTACAAATAAAACTTATAAATTACTTTTCCAAGACACATAAAAGACATCCATCTACATTAGAAGGAAGTAGGAGACTTCAACAGTAAGGAAATAAAATCAAGCAGGCAAGAGGCTCTTCAAACACACATTCTACAAAGTACTATTTGTGTGCCATGGGAAAGCGACACATCTGTTCTCTAGTTTCCAACAGGCGGTGTCATTTCCAGTTCACATATAATTCTGCTTCTCAATGATAAAATCAAACTACTTGTCACAATGTTAATCAATAACTTTTCACTGAGAAGCCACAGGTCTCATGTGGGCCAAGCATCAGCTCCTAATGAGCTCAGCCCTCAGCACCTCCATGATTCATTTTGTGTTTCATCTGGTGTTCACACTGGGGCTAGCTCATGACTCCTAACCTGTGCACACAAATACCTGAGGGAACTTGAAGTTCTTGTAAGGCCTTCAGAAACAGTGTCCATAAATTTATGACTGGGACAATTTTCCCAGTCACTAATGTTAAAATATATGTAGAAACTGTTGTGGCTATATAAATACGCTTTAGTTAAACTTGATAAATGACTCATAGAATTTTATTTTCTCATTTTATAGTTGACAATATATACTAAAGTTATTTTCAATGGTGGAGGATGGAGCTACAGACTCCTCATGAGGATGTAAAGAAATGCATCTCCAAAGGCGGAGCCAGTCATTGAAGCCACCATCCATTCAGACATATTTTAAAACTTTATTTTGTAGAAAAGACACATGTGTATCTAGAAGACTTAAAGAATGGTCATCCTCTTTGAGACATCCTCTTTATCCCATCCCTGGTTGGGACACCTTCCTCTTGCTATATAAATATGAAACTGTGCATCATAACCAGAATGTGACCAAGAAGAGCAGTTGGTACCATCTTATGATGTATGAGATGCCTGACATGGATATATCTCTCACTGCTGTACTAAAGAGAGATTCAGGCAGTACACAGAAATATACCTGCACATCCTCCTACCTTCCCCTCACATAGTAAAAACAATTCATATTCCAGAATGAGCCAAAGAGCATTGTCAAGATTGCCTTAACCGGCCAGGCAGTGGTTGTGCATGCCTTTAATCCCAGCACTCAGGAGGCAGAGCCAGGCGGATCTCTGTGTGTTCGAGGCCAGCCTGGGCTACCAAGTGAGTTCTAGGAAAAGGGCAAAGCTACACAGAGAAACCCTGTCTTGAAAAAACCAAAAAAAAAAAAAAGATTGCCTTAACTAAGAATATTTGACAGCCAGTTGAATCTAAATGCTTTCACTACCATTTTAAAATATCATTCATGGAAAACCTAATTTTTAGGTTATATTATTTCTTCCTGGTCCTTTCATTTAAAAAAAAATGTCAAGACCACTAAATGGGGTGGCTTGCTATGTGAAATTATTAAATAAAACTAATTTAAAGCAAGTTGAACTCTGTAAAGTTACTTCATTGGTGTCTTAGAGTTTCAATTGCTGCAACGAAGTGCTGTGACCAAGAAGCAAGTTGGGGAAGAAAGGGTTTCTTTGGCTTATACTTCCACATTGTTGTTCATCACCAAAGGAAGTCAGGGCAGGAATTCAAGCAGAGCAGGAACCTGGAGGCAGGAGCTGATGCAGAGACCATTGAAGAGTACTGTTTACTGGCTTGCTTCCCATTCAGCTTGCTTTCTTATAAAACCCAGGGCTACCAGCCCAGAGATGGCACCACCCACAATGGGCTTCACCCTCCCTGACTGATAATTTAAAAAAATGCCTTACAGCTGGATCTTGTGGAGGCATTTTCTCAATTAAGGTTCCCTCTTTTTAGACGACACTAGTTTGTGTGTCAAGTTGACACAAGACTAGCCAGTAGGGTTGGGGTGTACTAGTCTGTAATCTTTCCCTTCTGTAATAATCACATAGCATGTCAAATTGTCTTCTGAGATCTCTCCGAGATCATTAGATTGAAAACGTATCAACTTTATATAAAAAAAGACCTATCCCAATGTGTTATGAAATGATAAGAAACTAATTAAAATGAAGGAGAATCAGGACACAGCCAGGCTTTATCTCAATGGAAAAGCTTGGCTCTTTGAGGAAGGGTGCCTCTAGTCACTCTGCATGTTGGGAAATGTTAGGATTCAATTTTTTGTAGCCACAATAACTCAATGCAAGGCACAAGGGAAAGTAAGGTATTTTCAAATAACTTAAGGAATCTTTTGCACACAAACCCAAAACTAATGAAAGATCAGTAAAATAATGACAAGTAGTTTTCCATTACCTTGGATAGATTCATGAATAAATTTGCCCTGTATCATAGCAATAACTCAGCCTTGCTTTCTCCTTATTTAAAATACTAGATTGAGGAACTCAGATTTCTACTTGGATGGCCAAACACCCTAATTGTCGTGCTAGATACCTCATCCAACTACTGAGGGATCTGGATGCAGAGATCCATGACTAGGCCCCAGGTGGATCTCTGGGAGTCCAATTAGCGAGAATGAGGAGGGTTTATATGAGCGAGAATTGTTGAGACCAAGGTCAGATAAAGCACAGAGACAAATAGCCAAACAAACGAAAACACATGAAATATGAACCAATGGCTGAGGGGTCACCAACTGGATCAGGCCCTCTGAGTGGGTGAGACAGTTGATTGGCCTGATCTGTTTGGGAGGCATCCAGGCAGTGGCACCGGGTCCTGTGCTCATTGCATGAGTCGGCTGTTGGAAACCTGGGGCCTATGCAGGGTCCCTTGGCTCGGCCTGGGAGAAGGGGACTGGACCTACCTGGACTGAGTCCACCAGGTTGATCTCAGTCTGTGGGGAAGGCTTTGCCCTGGAGGAGATTGGAATGGGGGGCGGGCTGGGGGGAAGGTGAGGGGGGCGGGAGGGGGGAGAACAAGGGAATCTGTGGCTGATATGTAGAACTGAATTGTATTGCAAAATAAAATTTAAAAAAAAAAAAAAAAAAAGAAATCCTCTGCATGGCGAGACAGTTGTGTAGCTTGATCTGCTTGGGGGCCCCCTGGCGGTAGAATCAGAATCCATCACTGGTGCATGAGCGAGCTTTTTAGAGCCCACTACCTATGATGGGACACCTCCTGCAGCCTTAAGGCAGGGGGAAGGGCTTGAACTTGCCTCTACTGGATGTACCTCCCCATGGGAGGCCTTGCCTTCTTGTTGGGGGTACTGAGGAGGTGGGGTGGGAGGGAGAGGCTGGGGGGGGGCGGGAGGAGGGAAGAGAGGGATCTTTGATTGGTGTGTAAAATGAATGAAAAAAATTTCTTAATAAAAAAATAAAATTTAAAAAAATGAAATGAATCAGCCAATATTTTGAAGGGAATGTCTTTTAAGTGACAGATTTTAGACAGGAGCTAAAATATTTACCTTCTCCAAGAGAAGATACAGTCCACTGCATTTTCTAAAGTTGAATAAGTCTAAACCTTCTCCAAGAGAAGATGCAGTCCATTACATTTTCTAAAGTTGAATAAGTCCAAAAGGAACATGGTCTGCCGTTCTACATGTGTCCCAAATAACCAAGGCAGTGCAGGCAATATTGCAGGGTGATTGATTTAATTTGAGTATTCAGACCATGTTGATTTAAAAACAAACACACAAAAAAACCAGATAAGCTGAAGGTAAGTAACTTGCCTCTAAAGTGCCTCACAATTGTGAAGCAGGATTTTCAGCTTCTCAACTACAGTCAGTAGCCACAGTTCCATCACAAGCTTATTCCCCACGCCCTGCCTCCCTCTATCAAAATACAGCACCATTCCCGGGAGATGCCACCTGATATAATTAGGATGGCTCTATTTTGCAAAGTAGAAAATAATCAAGAGTTAATAAAAATACAAAGAAAATCAAAATCTTATATACTGCTTTTGGGAATGCAAAATAGCACAAATATTATAGAATATAGTTTTGTGGTCCCTAAAAAGTTAGGCATAGAATTAAATATGATCCAGCAATTCTGCTTCTGAGTATATGCCAAAAAAAAAATTGAAAGCAAGGATTTACAAGACTTACACATCCACAAATATTCACAATAGCCAAAAGGAAATAAGTGAAGTGGCCATCAACAAATGAATGTCTACACTAAATGCAGCACACACTTGCAATGTGACATTATTCAGACACACAAAAGGAACAGCATGCTGACACCTCCTTCACTGTGACCGTTCCTTGGAAATACCGTGCTATGTGGAATAAGCCAGACGCAAAAGGACAAACACTGCATGATTCTAGTCTTATGAGGTTCCTAGAAGAGGAAACTTCTTGGAGACAGAAAGTAAAATGTACCAGGCACTGAGGGAAAGAGAAGAAAACAAGTTGTTATAGTTAATGGTTCTCTGTTCAGAATGGAACAGGTTCTGGAAACAGAAGGTGATAACAGTTTGTTTTTTTTTTTTAAATCTGTGAATGAATGTACTTAATGCCACTGAATTGTATAGTTAAAATTGCTAGGGTAGTAAATTTTGTTATGTGTATTTTATCATTCTCAAAATTCAACCTAGAAACCACTACTCCTACCCAACTCTCTCTACACACATGTACACACACTCACACCATGATTCTATGACCTTTTACTTCATCCATCCCTAAGCCACTGTACTCATCCTATGAACCCCTGGGACTGCCTCCCTTGGGAACTCAGACATGTCCCTAACAGGAAATTTTATGATGCTTCTTATGTGATGGTTTTGGAACATCAATGATGGACTTAATAGCTGTAACGTTTTTGAAAAAAAAAATGGGTTGAATTGCAAATTGGCTAAAATTGTGTGGGCTTAATGAGGGTCAAGTTCTATTACAAGAGTTTTAGAATGCAAGAGTATGTACCAGATGGAATCATTTAAATCTCTAAAGCAATTGAACATTGTTGCTTGAAAAACTGGGGATTTGAAACAGTGGGAACAAAGGTTTCTTCTGCACATTCCCTCAACTTTCCAACCCCCCTTTCATAAGAAATGACCCTACAGGAAAAGGTATGTATCAATTAACAAAAGCACCAAAAAAGTGACATTGGCCTGAGTAATCAGGCCTTTGGTCATATCTGGAAGTATTGGTTATGAGTACTTAGACAGTTGGAAAATTCCCTAATGACATTGAGTCCTTTGGTGTGATTATTAGAGACCCATTTCCTCCCTCAGACTGGTGGCTGCCCTATTACATCCTTGCCGCAGATGAAACAGCTATGTCTCCTTTGACTTCTAAATACTTCTAAATCCCCACATCTGGGTAGGAATTTAGAAACAGTAGCAGAAAAGCATGGAGAAGTACAACAGAGCTACTCCCTACTCTTTCCTCCTTGTTGGGACAAAAGGTACTTTCTAACAAAACATTAAAGAACATAGTAGCTCTGTCTGGTGTGTAGAACATCCTGCCTCAGATGAAAGTATTTGCCATCCACATGACTGCTTTCTTTCTACCACTTCCCTTAGCCACGTGGGAGTAGAGTCATGAACAATCCTGTTCCTTGCCTTACAGGTTCTATGTTGTGTTACTTGCCAACAAAGCATTTCTCAGTGGTTGGGAACATATTTATAATCCATACTACCACCAGCATGGAGTGAAATGATGCAGTTCAGAGACTGGAACTAGATCAGTCACTGAGCGTGAGAAGTTCAACTCTCTCATTTCACAAATAGGAAAATGAGGTAATGTGAATTGAAAAGACCTGCCTGGGCTCATTAGTGATCGTGGTATTGTATTCCCCCAAATATTTTGCATGCTAATAAACTTATCTGGGGTCAGAGACAGAGCAGCCACAATATTAAACATAAAGGATAAGCAGTGGTAGCACACACCTTTAATCCTAGCATTCCAGAGGCAGAAATCCATGTGTTCAAGGATACAGACAAGCATGGTGACTCATGTCTTTAATCCCAGAAAGCAAGCCTTTAATTCCAGGGAGTGGTGGTAGAAAGCAGAAAGGTATATAAGGCGTGAGAACCAGAAACTAGAAGCATTTGGCCTGGTTAAGCATTTGGCCTGGTTAAGCATTTAGGCTTTTGAGCAGCAATTCAACTGAGAGCCATTGGGATGAGGACAGAGAAGCTTCCAGTCTGAGGAAACAAGACCAGTTGAGAAGTTGGCCAGACTCGCTAAGATTACTGCTACAAGTGATAGACAAGGAATTCCCTCTCAGATGTCCCTGTTCTTGGTTTGGGTGGGTGTTCCTGAATTTAGAACATTCTTCAGTTGTAGACAAGAGAAATCTCACCCTTTGGCTAAGGATATGTGGCTTTAGTGAGTTGACATAATTTGTATAAGGGCTCCAAATAGAGAGAAAGCATGTTTTCTTCTCTTTGAGTGATTAACTCTAAGTCATCCCTCTGGGTAGTGGCCTCCATTTAAATGATTGATGTCATGACAGCCATTACATATTTGAAACTCTTAAAATTTTGTTGAACCTATGATATATTGGGTTTTACATTTTCAATGTAAAAAAAATGACATTTCCCTCTCCTTTGTAGCTGGAATTTGATAGGTACTGCCCCCAAGAAATTTCAAAGGTGATATTTTTTAAGAAATGCTTGACTACTGGTGCAGATTCAACTCCCTGTTTGTTTTCAGAAATCTAGTAAAATGTGTTTTAGTTGAGTGTACGGCCAGAACTCCACAGTTAGTCTGTTCTGTGATTTGTTTCTCATCCCAATGAACCAATATTTTAAAACACACACTTAGAAGCAGCTTTTGCTTAAAAAAAAAAAAAAAGCATTGACTCCTCCCTTGGACCCACACAGTAACTAAAAAGTACAATAAAGCTCTGATATCCCTGCTTTCACTCAGTATCTGTCACTTGCTTTGGCTGAAGACACAGAGGTAAGTCATGGTCCTTAAAGTCTCTCTTGAGTCATTGTGGAGTCCAGAACAGCAGCGCTCTCGGGACAAGCTGACCCCAGGTGAGGGCAATTAGCCAGGAGGGTGAGGGTGTCCCTGGGAGCAGAAGGGATAATTGTAGGCAACAGGTTGTTCTTCTCAAACAACCACAGCAAATATGTTTCCAAGCGTTTCCCCAACGAGCAGAGACTCTAGGTTCCTGGAGACTTAATCGAAGGATTGAGGTAGCTAGTACTAGCAGTTGGCAGTGAAAGGTTTTACTCACAAGAGAAAAACACAGTAGCAGGCCAGGGAGCGGTGAGGCTGAGCAGGACATGGTTCAAGAGCTCCAAATCCTTTAGGTCTTCTCACTTACTTATAAAACTAGACAGAGTGAGGGGCCCTATCCCTAGGGAAAGGAATTGGATAGATTCTTATGCTGATTCAATGGTGGGTTTTCATACAACTTTGGACAATCTATGCCTGTACAGATCTACAGACAGTACATACATCCCATTGGTTTAAACATATGAGTGTACCACATATATGCATGAAGTGGTAAACAAGGGCTTTTCTCTGACAGGTCATTCAAGTACAGGCTGCCCAGCATTGTGCCTGTACCCAATATCAATTTCATCTAGCATTCCCTCTCCTATCAAGATGTATCTGACTCAGATTACCCAAACGAGGGGGTATGTTAGGTGGTGAACTGCTAGGAAGAAGATGGCATTTTGTCCCCTCCAATGAGTGGTGTAGCAAATTGCCTGGCTATAATATGCTTCCCTATTTCAGGAAAGCCTTAGTCAGACCACCTTCCAGAACCAGGACTGAGAATATGATCAGCCAGACCAGGACTGCTTGATTTTGCAGACATTTTGCTTCTGGCCTACCTTTATATTAAATCTGTAGTATCCCAAAGATGGAATTGGAGTCAGTGGACTTCTTTATAGTTCCTGTTCCTAATGTGACCACATTAAATAATTATCTTTTCTCTGCTTCTAACTATTATTTGTCTCTTTAATTGCCATATTGGGAACAGACTTGGCACCACAAAGGCCAAGGAGGTTTCACATGAAATCAGCATGTGCGCATTTCCTGACTTTTGCTTCACATTTCCTACAAAATTGTAACAACTACAGAGAAGGTAGATAGAAAACTAGACCCTGTGTTCCACAGGTTGGCCAAACTGTAAATCAGTCCAATATTTTTCATCAATTTTTGTTTCCCCTTAGTCTTTTCAAATAGAGAGGGAATTCTGAGGCTGATTTAGTGAATTTATGTACTTGAGAACAACCGCACCAAAGTCAGCCAGAAGAAAAGCCCATGGCTCACTGATTCCTGAATGGAGGGAATTCTGAGACACTGGGGTTTTTCCTGGTTGCCTGGCCCTTAGACGTCCACTGTCTATAAATACACATTGATGTACTAGTAAAGAAAGGGGTTTTTTAGATGCTGACTTGGTATTTTTTGTGCAAAGCATGATAGTGTTTAGTTTTATGATTTGGAGAGTTCCTGGTGAACTCACAATCTGGACCTTGGTTTGTTTTGTACTCTTGGCACCAATTTGTAACACTACATTTGAACTGCCTGTCAGCTTAAAGTCTCGGCTGAGCCATTGGCTGAATGGTTGTTTGGTTATGTGACCTGTAAGTTCAGGTGTTTGGTGGAGTGTTCACATTGCTTGTTTTCTGTAGAACTTTGTTTAGCATTCTTTAGGTTTTCTCTGTAAAATTTATCTCCAGGTTTGGAGCTTGAAACCGTTTGGACTTTTCTTGGCTTACCTTGCAGTACCAATTTTGTATTGACTACATTTATGAGACAAATTATCTCTACTCTCTGAGGCTCAGATAACCACTTGGATGCTGCCTTTGCTGTGGGATGAAAATCAAGATTCTTAGAACACGGTGTGCTTACATTTGAATCTCAGTAAATCTTTGAGAGATCTCTGTTGTATTTTGTGCAGGTATGAAACATTATAAGTCTATGCTATCCCAGGGACCCTCATGAACAATCCCTGCTGGTTCATCCTTTTGTGATCTAAGAGCACACAGAATTAATAAAATTTTATCTGTCATTTTTTGTTAGTCTCTGTGATAATTGGCTTGAAGGAAGGTATAGCAGAAGCAATAATCTCATTAAAGGTTTATCTACATAATGGTCCCATGGACTCTTAAAAAATGGTAGACAAATGCTCATTGTGACTGTCTCATTCTGAGTGACTCTACATGATCAAGGTCTTCACAGAGGAGTCAAGGGTGTCTTGCCTTATAATGAGGAACAATGTAATATGACAACACATTAGAGCACACCCCATCCTGAGATGAAGAATTCTAGTGGCTTCTCCAGAAAGTGCACATAAGAGTTTGTCACCCATGCTTCGGATTGATCTGTATCCCTTAGTATTTGGACTTCCTGAGACATGTGAAAAAGAAGATACCCAATCTCTAAGAAAGAATCCTCATTAAGCAGCACACATTCCTAATCCAAAATACATTCCAAACATTAATTGTTAGGTCAGCCACCAAGACAAATCCTGACCTAAAACTCAACCTGTTCCAGAATTCCTAAAAAATTACCAGCTAATGTACTTATGATCACACCATTTTTATTTTTATATACATGCCTTGCAAATTTTTAACATTATTTAAATTGCTATTTGTACCATGCCTAATTGAAAACATTTTTTAAACTTGTAAGGATTGTTATCTATCCCCATATCTTTTTTTCTGTCCCTTATAAAACTGTTTGCTCAAGATCTTTATTTCAGTCAGACCCACACTGTAAAATGGTTAGGACTCAGTGCTTCTAAACATTAATTCTAGGAACAAAAGCTGAAAAAAGGATCCCTTGTTATGTGTTTGTAAGACAGGCAGCAACATTAATTATAAGTTTAAGATAAAGGCAGATGGCCTTAATTTGTTGTAAATATAATTTAGATTTAAGTCTCTATTCAAAGACTTGAATCTCTGCTGCCTCTGTAACTGAAGTACTCTTAACATCTTAAAGTCTACTAAATGTTAGAAAATATTCCACAAAGCATGAAAATGATTTGAATATGATGTATTTGGCTGGCACAATTAGCATCTGAACTGCTTTACTAAAAGCATAATTTGTTTGTTTAAAATAAGATTCATTGAGTCATAACTTAAAATTTTTTCTGAGTTAGGAAGATTTTTATTTACATAGATGTTGGTAAGGATTTCTCCCTAAATAGATTCTAGGAGGAAAACATCTTGTTTGTTTGTTTGTTTGTTTGTTTGTTTGAGTAGTCAAGGGCAGTGGAAAATTAGAAAGCATAAGAATGCTTCATTTCAGTCAAAATCCCTCTAAAAATGGCTTACATTAAAATATATTTACAAGATTGTTGATATGGGCTTTTTCCACGATGTTCAAATGCATATATCTGCAACTGATAAACGCAAAATTTATATTAAGGCTCTGATACATATAAAATGATGGCTATGTGTGTTTGTCCAAGACTTGTATGTTAAATTTCTTTTCATAACTGGATTATGGGCAATGCCACCTACTACATAGAGTAGCGACCAGGATCTGGGTCAGTTTTTATATTACTCTGTGTAATAGCTGAAGTGACTGTGTTAACAAGTCTTACCAAGAAATTGTGGACCTGAGTTCAACTCCTGGGATCCATATAGTAGAATTAGAGAACTAATTCTGGCAAGTGCCCTCTGACCTTCAGAGTTCTTTCCTTCCCTCCCTCCCTCCCTTTCTCCTTCCCTCTATCTCCCTCCCTCTTTGTGTCTCTCTCTGTGTCTGCCTCTCTCTCTCTCTCTCTCTCTCTCTCTCTCTCTCTCTCTCTCTCTCTCTCTCTCTCACACACACACACACACACACACACACATACACACACATACACACACACACACACACACACACAAATGAATAAAAGTAAAATATTACTTTATTTAAAAATCACATAAAAGAGACTGGAAAGATGACCTCTCAGTTCCCAGTACCTACATGGAGACTGACAACCATCTGGAATTCAAGTTCCAAGTGAACCAAAGTCCTCTTCTGTCCTCCACAACACCAGGCATGCATGTGGTACACATATATACATGCAGGGAAAATAAACATAAAATAAATTATTTTTTTTAAAAAAAAAACATGTAAAAGCTACAAGGACTGTATAAGAATGTAATGCTAGAATCCAAACCAGGCTGCTGTTCAGGACAACTGTTAAGAATAAGGCATTTATTAGTGCCATGAACAAACAGACAAGAGCATGGCAAGCAACCTGGACATCGGAGATAGATGGCATGGCAGAGGATCTGAAGGGAAAAATCGGGACCATGTGCTAGAAGTGAGGAATCTCTTATAGCCCTCTGAGAATGAGGGTAGTTTCGCTGTATAAGCCTGCCTGGCTCTCCCATTCCCAGGCAGGTGCCAGGGAGGGGGCAAGAGCAGGACGTGTGGCCACCAACACTGCTTTGAGGTAGACTACTTCCCTAGGTAAGAAATCTGAGCACCTGGAAGTTGGTTGTGTGGATCGTCTACACCGCCCTCAGTAGAGTGCCTGTTGATGCCTGTGAGAGGGAGGGCCGCTGTAGGCATTTGACTGGAGCAGAATCTCATCTGGAGTTTAACATTTTCACAGACTGTACCTGTACGTGGAGACACATTTATGTCTCTGGGCCTTTCCATATAAAAGACACACATAATACATTCTCAGTATATGTTAAGGCAGGCTATTTTTGTGATTGGGAGAGGTTATCACTCAACGTCCATCTATTACTAGTAAATGTCATGATATTAAACATTTGAATATCTAATTTGCTGTGTGTGCACATTATAAAATTATGATAAAAACAGTATTATTATAGGGAGTACTTTGACTCATAAACACATTAAATCCTAAAAGAAATCAGAAAGGGAATTAATAAAACAAACAATTTATTTATAGTCTAGCAAAACCAGGGGGAAAAAATAACAGACACATCATTTCTCTCTGCTTTCTCCATAGTCCTGTTTCAACTTTATAGACAAACATGAAAGAATATCCAGGGTATACGCATGTGTTTAGTTTCCAGAACTGTGTGAAATTTCTTCTGTAGAGGCAAGACCCTCCTTGGTCTGCCCCTGGGCTTTGGCCTTTCCCTTCCCCAAACATGGTGAGAGTGGAAGAAAAAAGGATTCTCTTTAGAATAACTCCTGTCCTGCCACAGCAGGTACACCCTGTTCGCAAAAAGACAATTGCATCACTAGACTCAATATTATATTTGTGACAGGAAAAAAAATAGGTTTATTTTGTCTTTTGAGACAGGGTCTCTCCATTAGCCCTGACTGTACTGGAACTCACTCTGTAGACCAGGCTGGCCTCAAACTCACAGAGATCTGTCTGTCTCTGCCTCCTGAGTGCTGAGGTTAAAGGTGTGCACCCCCATGCCTGACCTAGAAAATATTTGTTATATGTGTAATGTAATGAATGCTAAGTAAACAAGTGTCTAACAGATACAATATGAAAATGTCATTAGAAATTCTGTCCATTTTTATGATTTTCAGATATATTTTTTATTTTCGTAGAAATTATTTTATAGTTTTATTCTTATTTTTGAGATTATAATATAATTACAAAGTTTCTCCTATCCCTGTCCTCTCTTCAAACCTCCCCACATACTCCTCTTCACCCTTTTTAAAATAAATTCATGGCCTCTTTTTTCACTAGTTGTTATTGAATATATGTATATATATATATATATATATATATATATATATATGTGCACACACATTTATATTTTTATATATAGATATACTTTATATAAACACACACACACACACACACACACATACACACACACACACACACACACATATTCCTAAATACAACCTGTCCAGTCCATATAAAATGTGACTTCTATACATGTTTTCTGGGCTGACCACTTGGCACTGGACAAACAATGGAGTGCTCTCCCTTGGGGAGGACCACCTCTCCCGCTCCCAGCTTTCCTCAGTTGTCTGTAGTTCTTTCTGTAGGGCTGAGGCCTCATGGGCTTTTCCCCTTCTGCTTTAGTGTGTCCGTTGGTGTCATCCTTGTTCAGCTCACATTTCAGTAGCCATATTGCTGAGACATTGTGGGTGTAGCTTCTGATAGTGATGTGACATACAATGATTATATAAGTGTCAGGCATAATTTTTATGAGATTTAGATATAAATTTACACAATGCTTATAAAAAGTAAATTTAGTAAGAAAAGATTTTTATGATATTAGATCGACCATAACCAAATTGTTGTTTATAAGGTATTTTGTATCCAAAGTAGTTAGACTTCCCTAGAATACAGAATTGTTTTTAATAACATTTACAAAATATTAGCTTTAAAAGGTCTAATGTCTTATGTTTCCTATTATTTTTTTCAGGCTTATAGCAGAATCATGGCTCATTAAAATTTCTGTTTAGATTTAAATCCTTTAATGGGCATTTTATAGCTTTGTTAAGTAGGGCTGTCACTCCTGTGATATATATGAATCACTAGGTGGTAAGTATTTAAATATTATAAAAGATGTTTAAAAATGTGAATTTATCTACAGGATTCCCTAAGGTCAAATTTTAATGTCCTCATATAAAACTAGAAGCAAAATGCTTCCTTAAAAGTAATGCTCTTAGTAATATTTACAAAATAAATTGGCTTACAGAACAAGATTTTATGTCTTAGTAAGATAATTGCTTATGTTTCTGCTGACTTTGTCAAACTTTAAACTACTTAAAAAACTGAGTCTCAGGGAAGCTACCCCCAGAAAATTGCAACAACATGGCTGAAACCTGAACAAGAACACTGGTTGGCATGTCAATGTGGATGGAGAAAATTACAAATTTTGTAATTATTTGTAATTGTAAGAGAGAGAATTAGTCTTTCCCAGAGATCAAGCCTAGTCTCTCTCTCTCTCTCTCTCTCTCTCTCTCTCTCTCTCTCTCTCTCTCTCTCTCTCTCTCACACACACACACACACACACACACACACACACCAATAATAAAGAATAAGAAGCTGTGAATTTGAAAGGGAGGGAGGAAGAGACGTGGGTTGAAAGGGAGGGAGGAAGAGATGTGGGGGAGGGATGTGGGAGAGGGATGTGGGGGTGGTTGGAAGAAGGAAAGGCAGTGGGGAAATGAAATTATATTTTAATTAAATAAGAAAGAGGAAAACTAATCTTAACAAAGTCAAGTTGCATTTACTTATTTCCTTGTGTTAAAGCCTTTAGCAACCATCTTATAAACTATTATTTTAAAGTAATTCTAGTCATTTAATACCATATGTATCTATGACTAGGAATGTATGGAGCTGTATGTTGGAATCTTATCCAAATATTATGCAAACATGCAGAGAGCTAGAGGTATGTAAGTTTTATATTTGCAAGGTAATGAATGAGTGCTCTTTTTATACAATATAACTGGATTGCCAATATGTAAAACAGCATAAGAAAAAGTTCATCTTGGTTATTTTTAATCAATACTGTTCCAATGAAAAACCTGGCATTGGAGCAGCCCTGCTACCTAAACCTTGATCTTCATTTTTTTGACCAAGTAAATGAGTTGTTATTGCACATACAAGATACATCTGTACATCAGAAAATGAATCCATTTGTGGTCATGAGCACTGCTCCCTCCAATTCTAACAGGTCAAAAAGTTTTGTATGTCAACATGGCAGACTTACCATCTTAAAAATCAAAGATTCTAATTTTGCATCAAAAGTAGATAATCTGTGTGTGTGTGTTTGTGTTTGTGTGTGTGTGTGTGTGTGTGTGTGTGACTTTTGTGTAGCTGTGATACTGATTATTGCAGGTTCGTTCATATGAAAACCTTCTAAAATGTAGGGCTTATAACAACACATTACCAAGAGAGAGCAATTTTCCAAGTTTTCACATTTTTAATTGTACCATGACTGTTCTCTCTAAGCAAAGATGTGTCAAACACTATGCACTCCAAAAAATATCTCCTAATAATTGAAAATATGGACATTAGTCACCTAAGGAGTACATGTATCACATATAGACTATAATTATTTAGAGAATTTTTCTTCCATTTGTGCTTAATAGGCAATATTAAGTGGTGATGCATGTATAAATATAACCAATTATCATCAAATTTTGTCATTTTTAAAAATTTAAACCAAAATTCAAATGTATTTGTGAGAAAATACTAGCATATCTCAAGAGACCTGACATAATGTTGACATGGTGTGATTAATCATAATTATTATGCTGCATTCAACTGAAATAACTTTGACTGTTGTCAATTGCCAGACTTTTTGCAGAATCCTAACAATGGCTCTTCTAAGTCATTGCCATCCCACTTCTGGTCCATCTCTAAACAATGATAAACAAATTCACAGAAAAGGACTGTAGCAAGTACTTTTGATCAAACTAGTGTTAAAATATTTGCTCTTATTGGTTGTGCTTTTATATTTTCATGATAAAACTTTCCAGCTGTTGTCTGTCGTTACACAGCAAAGTAACCTAAGCAGTAGAGTATTATTTTGATATGCTAGGTATTATTCAGAGAACAGAAAGAATTAATTTAGGCTAAGCTTTCCCAGAGTCTGGGGTTTTTTTTATATTTAATTTTAAAAGTTTTAATTGGGCATACATATGTGTCTTTAGGGCTAGATATGTGCACATGAGTGCAGGTGCGTATAGGGGCCCGAAGATGGAATCAGATCACAGGAGTCGGAGTTGAAGGCAGTTGTGAGGCTCACTGACATGGGTACTGGGAACTGGACTGAGGTCCTCTGGAAGAGCAGTAAGCTCTCTTCACTGCTGAGCCACCTCTCCGGCCTCTAGAGCCTATCCTTAAAAGCCTCTCCTAGTCCTCAGTTACCCAGACTGGAGGAAAGAGGGTTTATTAGCATCGACTGCCAGTCGGTCACTTCCTCCATGGCATGGGATCAGATTAGCCCAAGAAGAACAGAGTTCTTCCTGGCAGCGAGGGACAAAAACAAATGAAAGCAAACCACAAGACGGTTAATGAGGAATGTCTTCGGAGAAGATTGTTCAGAGCCAGGGAAGCTGTGGGACAACAAGAAGTTGTCAGAATCAAATAAAGTCATTCTTGAAGTACTGGCACAAGCCTGTAATCCCAGCACTTGAAAGGCCAAAGCAGGAGGATTGACAGTGTGAGTCAGCAAGACTCTGTCTCAAAGCTAATAACAAAAATTTTGTCACCTGTACCCTCTCCTCTAAAAGTAACCAAAGCCAAGGGATTATGAATTTCCTTTTCTTTTTTTGTTGTGTGCATGTGTGTATATACATGATTGCATGCATATGGGCACATGTGTATGGGTATATAGTATGAATTCTCTCCACCCATGACCTTGCGCTATCTGGCCTGATAGAGGTGGTGCTTCTTATCAGCCTATGCGACCACTTAAAAGGGAGGAGAAAGGGGGGCAAGGGCTCTTAGGTGGTGAAGACAGGCTTACACATTGTGAAGCAGCATGTGATTGGTCCCCAGCTTTCCAAGAACTCTGCAACTGGATGTACCTTATCCTGTATTAGTGAGTCTGTTTTCCCCATAGAACCCCTTTATACACACACACACACACACACACAGAGAGAGAGAGAGAGAGAGAGAGAGAGAGAGAGAGAGAGAGAGAGAGAGAGAGAGAGCGAGCACTGAGGCTCTTGTTACATGGGTACGTGTACATGCAGGTGGGAGCATGCATGTGGAAGCCCAAGAACTTATTCATTTGAGGGAGGATCTCATAATCAGACCCAGAACTCTCTGATGTGTCTAGTCTTATTCGCTAGCTTTTGCTGAGGAATCCTGTCTTCACCTTCTTTGACCAGAATTATAGGTGGGCCACAATTCCTACCTGGTATTTATGTGAGTGACCTGAACTCCGGTCTTCACACCTGCCTGTCAAGCTCTTCAGCCACCAAGCCATCCCCAAGCAATATTTCTTATGCAAACTTAGCTGACACTGACTGAATAGCTTCTAACCTGTCAATTGTATTCTGTTTATAATAATGATTTCAGTAATTCTTATACATGTCGAGCAAATCACCTCAAATCCCTCAAGATTGAGGCCTGAAAATAAGTGGGAGGAAACTTTCACAACCTCAACACAAGAGAGAGGTGTTCTAGAGACCCATGGGAACATCCCTTCCATGTTCAAATTATTGAAACAATAGACGCCAAAGAGTTAGAATTTCACTAAGAATCTTATGATGGCGGGAGAGAAAGCCTGAATCCCTGGTACTGGCCATGGGATGGGAGGTGCGGCGTGCCTTTCAGGAAATGATTTCACACAGTTCTGAGAGTTCAATTCAACATATGTGCACTACTTAGCCTTTGTTTCATCTTTTTATAAACTTGTAGCACTGTTGTATAAAAGAAATTAGGCATCTTCCTCCTCCTAGAACGGCAAAGCCATAAATAAATCCAGTTTCCTTTTCCAAGTTAAGGCTCCTAATTTTAAAATACAGGCAGATTATCCAATGAGGTTAGTGAATCTGAGTGTTCTGACAACAGTGTCATTCTAGAAATGGGACTGAGGGCTGAAATTGAAGGGAGGAAAGGGGGGTAAAATGTGACATATGTCAGTGAAGTGAGAGAACTACTTGGAGAATCAACTTGGTAAGTAGCTGCAGGCTTCCTCACAAGGATCTTTTACTTTTGACATTTCTTTATGCCTTTGTGCCCATGTGAGTGAGTCAGTCCGTAAGTAGGGCTTTAGTAAGAGGCATTTGTTATAGGCAGAATTCTCTTCCAGCGCTTAGGGAAATTAATGATTCAAACACAAAACCTCTGATCATGTAGAGCATACATTTTAGTAGAATGCTGGATGAGAGAAACAAATAAACAAAAAACATAAATTTAGACATATAAAGTTAGTTCCAGAGAGCAATAGATGCTATCAAACCACAGTATACAATGTGCCCAGTGGCAAGAAGGGAACAAAATAGGCTGTAGGGGTCAGTGCAGGACTTTTGAGGTGGTAAGGTCACAACTTTCTTAGTTGAACACAATAAAAATCCAAATTATATTAAAGAGAGCAGAGATTTTACCAACCCAAGAGGATAGATACAATACTGGGATACAATTGGGATTAAATGAGTAATTCAGGATCCAGGTTTTCCTTACCTTACAGAGGACAAATTGGATGCAGGAAAAGCTACATTCTACTTTGCCTAGCATGTAGTCTTGGTTGACTTAGACTCCTATTCTGTGTTGTCTTTTCCCCAGAAATATGCCAACTTCCAGAAAATAATCTTAACTATTTATAGCAAGTCATTCCTAAAGCCAGCATGGCATCTATGGGGAGTGGTAAATGGGTGGGAAGAAAGAGCATGTCACAAACAGCAGAGAATAGTTAAGCTCTACAACAACACATGGCTACTACATCCTAGCCTTAACTTCCTAACTGATTCAAAGTATCCTGCCCTGACACTAAATTAGGCTATGCACTTATCAAGTGCCAGGATCTGTACACAATAAGAAACATACACCCTTTCTAAACATAATGAATGAACCACATGATTTTTATGTCTAATCTGAAGTTTTATCATATCTTGCTAAGTAATAAGTTTAACTATCCCAATATGACCAACATAAAATTATTGGAGAGTACACAATATCTGCACTAAAACTCCCATTTGGAAAGCACAGGAAGCACAGAAGACCAGCTACCTCTGGTGGTCATCATATTCGGTGTATCGATGAACCAGAAGGTCAAGACTCTACATCCCTGGTCCATAAAGAAGTCCTTAGACAAGCTGATTTTCCTGACTCTTGTTGCCTAAGCATAGACATTGATAACAAAGTCGGGGGTCATAGCTGTATTCCAAGCTAGGTTCAGCCACTCATCCACACTAAGGCAATTAAAAAATCCAAATTAATAGTGGAAAGCTAAAAAAAAAAAAAGTTGTAGTCAATGTGGTCACATTAGTAAGGGAGAAAAGAGATCCAGTGACTCTCCTAAGTCTGAAGTAAGATTAAAGTTTAAATAAAGGGTCAAGGATAGGCACACATAAACAGGCACAATCAGGGTATACTCCTGCCTACCACTGATCCATCATTGCCTGGGATTCAGTCTCATCCTGCAAGGTGGGCTAAGAAGTTGTTATAGTTGTATGAAATCTCTTTTAGGGAGACCCGTTTCCCCTCTGACTGGCACCGTTTTCTTCTGCTGGGATGAGATTTCTGGAGAAAGCTCCATTTCTTTGGAGTCCATTGTTTTGATAGTCTGATAGTCAGATTGAAAGCTATAAGATATTGTGAAATATCTCCATTCTGTTAGACCAGCTACAAGCCATTGGCCTCTCTGGATAAGCCTGAGGTGACTCTTCTTAGTACAACAAAGTTGTATCTACTTATTGCTGGTATAATTGTAGCTGTGGTAAGGCCCACAGGGTAGAAAAATATAGGACAATTTTCCTGGGATCAGAATTCTTGCTCAATGTAATTTCTTTACTACTCTGTAATATTTTTGTACTATCGACTACTTAATCATCAACATCAGGAATTTTGGCAAAATGTTTCTCAAAGTTGAACCAGTAACAAATTCTATTCATTAAGATTCTCTGAGTTTTAAGACTCATACTATACATATCAACATGAAAACTGAGGATATGCTGTCTTTTTTTTTTTTTTTTGGTGTTTTGACATAGTTTCTTTGTCCTGGAACTTGCTCTGTAGACCAGACTGGCTTCAAACTCACAGAGATCCGCCTGTCTCTGCCTCCTGAGTGCTGGGATTAAAGGCATGCGCGACCACCGCCTGGCAAGGACATGTTGTCATTTGCCCAGACTTTTGGAGATCTCCCTAAAAAACAAATACACCTAAATTACTAACTTAGCCAGATCTAACTGAGTGGTAGCCAATGGGTAGGTGGGGATGTAATTCTGCTATTCTAGTGGCAGCTTAATTGGGCTGAACCCCATGGAAGTCAATGAAAGCAAAATAGATGCCAGACTAGGGGTCCTGAAACTCTGACTTTCTACTAACTCAGAATGGCTTTACCATCAGATTCTTCCCCAAGATGGCAGATAAGATGGCTGCTAGTAGTCCAAAATCTAAAACCCCTCTCAATAACCTCATAAGAAAGGAGAATTTTTTAAGAAGCAGCTATGATACTAGTCTTAAAAAAAAAAACACTCTATTCACATCTCTTTGGTAGAGATCAGTGAAGAAGAGGAGTAGGGAACCAGAGTGAGTCAGCATGAGAAAGACCAAGACAAAGTTCTTCAGCAATTACTCTAGCCACCATTGCCCACTGTCTGCCAATCAGTTTGACATCAGTCTCCACTAGAAAAGATACTGTTGTCTTCTATAATTAGAGACAATTGTATATTACTGAAGTAGGATGAATCCTTTCCTATTCAGTGAGATACTGAGCACCAAAGCAAAGCCCGACCTCCCATCACAACTTCTTATTCATTAATTTCCCCCAAAAATAGTCATTGTGTGCCTACCATTTCCCAAGCACGGAGTTAAGTATAGGCTATATGTCACCTTGAAGCATAGCCATGGTCTTCACCTTCATAGACGGGGAGTTGTGATTTAAATGAAGAATCCCACAAAGTCAAACCAGTCACATTGTAAGTAATGTAGTTGATTCTATAAAAAGATGTAATTATTCTAGAGGTAAAATTGGAATGCAAGTATTCAGTGAAGACGTGTGAAAAACATGTGACCTAATAACCATAGTTGTTAGTCCAGAGTGAAATCTAGTTATAATTGTCAAAATCTCAATAAGAGCACTGCCCATAAAGACGAAGGGAAAATTCTGAGGCTCTTGCCTTCCCATATCTGATTAATAGCATCATTTTCCACTAAGTGTATTCAGAGAAGAACAAAATACTCTAGAACATCTCTTTCCACTTGTCTTTACAGTTTTCCTTACAGGCATATTTTTATTATCCCTAAAGCCAGAAGAGGCACAAATAGAAAAATGTTACAGTTTAGGAGTCAGAAGAAATAAGTAAGCAAGCTTCTTTCCTATCTACCTCCAAACCATCATTTCCAACAATATCCTATCTGACTCTCCATGGCATGATTCCTCCACCCCATGAAATGGCCTTCAAGTCTGAAAACAGCTGATAGGCAATTACAGCTGGCATGCTCCCTAGAAATAGTTGGCCTTGCCTCAGATGTGACTTCCCATGAAGTAGCTTGCTGCCCCTCAGAGCAGTTGACCTGCATTAGAATTATGTCCTCTCCCATGTCTCCTTGGTGGATGTGAAATTAACTGTTACTGAGTTTGTTGAAGTCACTAGGGCCATGCATAAAAAATAAATAGTTGTGCATGACTAAAGTGAATAATCTATTATCAGATACATTTGCATAATTAAGCTTGCTCCAGAAAATTGGCAGAGCACAAACTGGCAAAATGACATTGCATAATATCGACCATGAAGCCCTGGAATGTGATTCTAGCAGAACACAATGAAGTCAGAACTCTGTGTGTACAGATTAGATAATGCATCAGCTCAGTGGCTGAAGACAAACTACATGCTTAGAATTTGTTAAATGTTGTTTCTTCTTTTTGAACAGAATAAGACTTCAGACCAGGACAGTGGCTAGAGGCAGTGCATACTGACAGCAAAATGCCATGCTGACTGTCATAAAATATTCATTTCTTGTATATTTTGTAGCCTCTGGCTAGACACACAACTGGGTTTTGTATTATTTTTCACTACTTAAATAGTCTAAAAGTGGTTCCCTTAACTACCTAATGGATTATAAAAAGCACAGAGAAAGAAAACATCCTACTGTGAGAATGTAAGAGGCCACCAGATGCCCTCTTCATGACTCTGGAGTCAGTGGTAGCCACAGGCTTGCTGTATGCTCTATGGGAATTCCTCTAGAGGTGAAGAAGTTGTCCTCTGACTTTTTCCTATGTCTGTTTCTCATATCACAAAGAAGCATCAAAGCAGTTCAGAAACCTGGACGCCAGTTCATTGTGTCTTGTAGATGAGTTTCCAAGAAGGCAAGATGGCTGAGAAGTGCTGTGGGACTCTTCATAATTATGTGCCTAGATAAACAGGTATGGTAGTTTAAATGTAATTGGGCACCATAATCTCATAGAGAGTGGCACTATTAGGAGATTTGGCTTTGTTGGAGTGGGTATGACCTTGTTGGAGGAAGTATAGGAGGCAGGCTTTGATATTTCTATGCTCAGGATACTACCAAGTGTGTCAGTTGACTTCCTGTTGCCTGCAAGATGTAGGACTCTCAGCTACGTTCCAGTACCAAGTCTGCCTGCATGCTGCCATGATGACAATGGACTGAACCTCTGAAACTGTAAGAGAGCCACCCCAATTAAATATTTTCTTTATAAAAGTTTTCATGGTCATGTTGTCTCTTCACAGCAATAAAAACACTAAGACAGCAGGAAAGTCAGAATTGCAGTATCTTAGTTAGTACCAAAGGGGGGAAAAACTACCTACCTGCACAGACACACACACACAAAAAAATCACCAACCCACAATTTTTATATTTTCTTTTCAACTGGAGCCTTTCTGCAACACCCACAGGAGAAAGAAGCTCCAGGCCAGGCTTTATATTACCAGTGTTCCCATTTGATGGTGTGAGGAGACTTTCTACTCAGACATCAATGTATCTATCTGTGAAATCTGTCACCTGTCAGTTATGTGGGAAACTAGAGCTAATTTCATTTCCTTTTCCTTTCTCATGCTTCCCACTGAAGCTGCCCTCTAAGGTCAAAAAAACATAACTTTCCCAGATGAGAATCTGCTGTTCTATACAGAAGCACTAATTTAAATAGCATCAATCACCAAAGCTATGTGGTGTTCACTTATTACTTATTTAAATGGTGCTATTTTATTCATGATGGTTCACTAAGCAAGCCTCAAACTGGCTAAAATAAATAAATAAAAATGCAAAGAAAGGAAGAAAAAATAAGAAAGGAGAAGTGACTTCGTGAGCTCATGAGGGAAAGGGTATTTCCCTCAACTATGATTAAACTCAATATACCAAATCAAATGAGAAATACAGGGTGAGGATGACAGTGTGGGTTCTGCTCAGACCTTGGAGAAGCAGCATGGGAGAGAGGATGACAGTCTGGAACCTAAGTGCTGTCCCACACCTGTCCAGTCTTTCTCAAGAAGTCTGTCTCACTGACAGAGGGACTATCTGAAGAGGATCGTCCTCAGCTCCCAACCACAAACAAGGACTTGAAAAGCTGACCAGCTAAAATGGGGAAAGTGAGTTAGAAGAAACATAGAGGTGAGCAAGAGAATGACAGAAGAAAAGAGACAAATATGACGGCCTTCTCCACTGTGCCTCTTCCACCAGCCATGAGACAAAGGGTGGAGGAAGAAAAGGAAACTTCCAACAGAGAAAGATAGATCAGGATAATATAAAGATCATTGTGATGGACTGAAGGGAAGCACCATCCCCAGCAGGACACCACCTGGTAAAAGTGCTCGTTATTGATTCCACTTGGAACGACTCTTAGGGGCATGTGCTACAAGGTAAATCCCTTGGATTATGTCATTCATCAGGAGTGGATTTATGCTACACAAGGAACGTCGGAAATATTGAGTTATGTCATAAGCTTGAATAGAAAAAGAGTTAGCCGATAAGAGACGATATTTCAAAAGATAAGGTTACAAACACAGGTTTTCCTCTCTGGAGAGCAGACACTGGTCACAACAGGCATCATGACTGTTTTAAAAGGCATTACAATAGACTGGCAGTCTGGGTAAAGGGGGTGACAGGATTACATCTGAACTTGAAAATGAAAGACTTTAAGGAAATAACAAATAATGGAAGATATTCACGGGGTGTTTTTACCAATCTTAAAACTGATATTCATAAAATTAAATGAATGCCAGAGATGTGGCTTTAAGAAAATCTGAGAGATTTATGAACAAAATGAAACATTCCGGTCATAAAATTCATTCAGAAAATCCCAGTACAAGTGAGGAGAATCACCTACTGAAGGTACATGATATCAAGAGAATGGAAATGACTCAGAGCAATGTAAGAATGGAAAAGGTACAATGTGTTAGAAACTTATAGACAAGAGTGTATCATGGGGAAGGTAACTACATGATGTGATGTGAGAGTAGGCACACCTCAGAGCTACCAGGAATGTCCCTGGGCTCTTCTAAATCTACTAATGTGTCAGACAGCAGTTAAAAAATGGTCCTGGCATCAGTGTCCAGAACAACATGCTTTATTGATGATCTTAATAATAGTGTGTTTATATCATAAGGTTTGGGTCACCTATATTTAAAATACTAATTATTACCAAGATGTTAAATGTATAACAGCCTTGCTTCCCTATGGTGATATTGCATTCCCCAATATATTGTGCACCCTAATAAACTTATCTAAGGTCAGAAAACAGAACAGCCACTAGATATAGAAGCCAGAAAATGGTAGCACACACGCCTTTAATCCTATCACTTGGGAGGCAGAGATCCATCCGGATCTCTGTGAGTTTAAAGACACACTGGAAACATCCAGGCATGGTGACTCACGCCTTTAATCCCAGGAAGCGATGGCAGCAAGCAGAAAGGTATATAAGGCATGAGGACCAGGAGCTAGCCTGGTTAAGCTTTTAGGCTTTTAGCCGCAGTTCAGCTGTGATTCATTCTGGATGAGGATACAGAGGTTTCCAGTCTGAGAAAACAGGATCAGCTGAGAAACTGGCAAGGTGAGGTGGTTTGTGGCTTGTTCTGTTTCTCTGATAATTCAGCGTTCACCCCAGTACCTGGCACTGGATTTATTTTCATTAGTAAGACCTTTTAAGATTCATGCTACACTTCCCTATGAAATACTTATGACTATATAAAACTTTTTCCTCCTTTGACATTTCTAAATCTGACTGTGGCTTTTCCTGTGGGTGACCTGTTGACTTTCTGGGTTTTTTACCATGTTTACTGAAGATGTTGGTTTGTGGTTAGGGGTCCTTATAGTCACCTCATGCCCATTGCCCTGCCCTTAAATTGCACCAAACACCTACAATTTAGACAAAATCTCCTTTTCAGTCCTGGTGATTTTCAGCTTCCTATTCTGTTTTGCCACACAGATTCATATCCACACCATAGCTTTTACTATTACCAGAACCTTCTGTCTGTGAAATTTCAGTTATCCATATACTCATTCATTTTGTGGGAACCTGTCAAATACCTACCTCATGCTAATCATTGTCTTAGTCACTGCCAACGTAGTTAGAGTTAAAAACAGAGATCCTGTCCCCATGGTGCTTATAAACGATTAGAGGTGATAAATATACTGTCATACAATTAGAAAAGACAATCATAAAAGCTTCACTGGCATATTCTGAGAGGCCCCAAGGAGAGCATCTATATTGGATGTAGTCTGTATGCAATGCTTCCTGGCACAAGTAATGTCTACATTGAGGTTTTAAGAATAAGTATGAGTTAGTCAGGCATGCATGAGTGGTCTGTAAGAAAGGAGTCATGCTCCAGACAAAAGAAACAATTGCTTAAAGGTAACAAGAAGCATGGACTAGTTAAGGATCTGAAAATAACTTAAAATGGTAAAATCAATAACTGACTATCTTGTGTTTTCATGTGGGAAGTTCAAAGATGATAAACAGCTTTTGTCTTCAACAACTAGGAAAGTGCCATTGTTATCCACTGTGTGTTGGAGGAAAAGAAAACTGAGAGAAAGGTAAGAGTTTAATTTGGGATGCACCAAATTCTGACATATAAAGATGACTCTGTGAAAATATTAAATCTTCATCACCACTGACCGCCTCCATCAGGGAATTTCCAAGCATATGAAAATGCTTCATTAGCCTTCTTAGATAACCTATCCTCTGAGATTCTGCTTAAATGGCATCATTTCTATAAGGTCCACTGCCCATCCATAATAAATCCTGGCATCCCAACTTTATCTTTGTACCCCACTCCTTTAGAAGTGGATTGTTTACTGATTTAAATAGTGGCCTCAACAAATGTGTGGCTTATCTTATCAATCAATATTTTAGCCATTACAGTACCTAGAATGTCTGAAGTTCTGAGCCCATGGATTCCTTCCTCATTCTAAACCTTTTCTGCTAATGCAATTTTTAAAAAAAAGCTAAATCACAGCACAACTTCTTGATTATCATTGTTTTAAGTACTATCATAATGCATCCTTCAACAGGGGGAGGGTCTTGATACATTTATCAGATTCTGTGTGCTACTCCTTTCAGATGAAGGAATAAATAAATATATAAATGATTACTGCATGGATAGGAAAGGCAGAGTGAAGAAATTACCATTTTAATAGTCTTACAGGAGTGAGCCATCTTTGTGTGGGGAAAGCAGATCTGTAAGCTCACAATTTAGAAGACTGATACAATAAGGAATTAGTCAAGTTGGAGCAAAGTGCTACACACTTGTAAATCCCGGCAGTTGGGAGCTGAGGCAAGGGGATTGAACGTTCAATATGAGCCTGGGATATATAGTGACATCAAGGTCACCTGGGGCTAAATGGTGAGACCCTATCCTTCCACTGAAACAAAACAAAGTAAAAAAACAGCTAAAGTGATGTCCTTACTAAATAAACAGGAAGATAGGTCTTTAGCATAGAAGGGAAAGAGGATGGGAGAAAAATAGCAACTGAGGAAGTGAATATACCTTTAGGAACATAGCTATGTGCTGTAGCTTTTACCTGATTCAGCAAGCACACACATCATCTGTGTAGCTTTACTCAGATACAAGACTATTTATTCTCTTGTGAAAATTCACCTATCTGGATCAAACCAAAAAGAAAAACAAGAAAAGAAAAGAAATGGAGTGTGGGAGAAAAGTGAGGAGCATATTGGGAACAGAAACTCATCCCTATGAGGCCAAGGGATGGTGAACCCTGAGGACTTCGTACCCATAAGATATGATGAGCACTTGAAGTCATTTCATTTAGCTATCTGTAGTGGCTAATTTTATGGAGCGACAAATAACCAGGCCTTTGATTAAACATCATCTGGATATCTCTGTGAGAGTGATTCTCTATGACAGTAGTATTTGAATCAGTAGACTGAGTAAAGAAATGTCATTCTTGATTCTGATGATCTCATGTAATTTTTGTAAGGCCTGAATCAAGAGGCTAAGTGAGAATTCAGTGTCTTTGCCTATCTGCTCCCCAGGACAATGGTCCTGGCCCTCTGCTGTCTTTAGACTCAGGCCTACTTCTAGCAGTTAGGCCCTATCTTCTAAAGGTTCCCACAACTTCCCCACATGGCACTGCCAACTAGAGAATATGTTTTCAAACATCAGCCAACTGGTAATATTTCCAGATCAAGCAATTATGTGTGTGTGTGTGTGTGTGTGTGTGTGTGTGTGTGTGTGTGTGTGTATGATATATGTGTGTGTATATATACATGATATATGTATATATATATATATATATATATATATATATATATATATAGTTTGTATTATATGCCCATCTATACCTTTAGGTGAATCAATAAGTTGTCAAATATCTTAGAAAGAACTTACACAGACCAAAGGACTATATACCTGTTGTGTGATTCTGTTTCTGGACAGACATAAACAAACATCTATTCACCCCCAGGTAGGGAATTGATGACAATTTAAAGTATGGATACTACCAAAGTCAAACTCGGTGAACCAATGAGTTTTATTGGGATCACTTAAAAAATATGGGTGACTGGATACACATGTATGGAGGTAGGGGTCTAATGAATCTGGTCAGCTTCAGGAACTTCCTAGAGTTTTTGAGTTGTTTATTTAATGAGTTTAATGTGCTTTATACCCACACATATGTATGGATATGATTAATATGAAAATATATAAAGATATATATAGAGGATATAGGTGAATACAGATACAGACAGGGAAGAACTTCAACTGAAATGCTGTCCTCCTTTCTCACTGTGCCTGTAAGTTCACACTCACATAAATTCCACCAAATGGCATGCAGTGAGTGTAAAATGAGGCTAGCCTGAGTGCCTGATCTGTAATTGTATTCTCTTTGTACTAAGGTATGTAAGAAAGACAAATGGATTAATAAGAGGACAGCAGCATAAGGCGTCGGGAATAATTAGAAAACTGAAAAGAAGAAACTGCAGGTTTGAAGTAGGGAAAGAAACATGGAACAAGCTAGGAAGAAACAAGAACTACCCAGGGAAACAGTAAGGGAAGCTGTTCTCACAGAGCCAAGTAGACAAAGATGCTTGCATCATTGGTTGTAACTTCAGCAAAATCCAGAGAGGAACCGAAGATCAGACACAGGATTTAGAGAGGTCCATGTAGAATAAAGCCCATGCCCAGGATAACAACAGGTAGAACTCCAAGTCAAAAGAAGAACATTAGAGAAGTGATTGACAGTATGTGATCAATCACCTGAACATGTAACAAAGTAATCCAAGATAGGAACATGGGGCACAAATGGTCCAAGAAATCAAGGGACAGGATATGTTGCCTATGACAGTCTGTAAGAAAATTATCATGTAATTTTGTGCATAACAAGGTGAAATATGTAGAGGGGGATTTATTGATCCCAAAAAATTCTATTACAACTTCTCTTATTGTTTATAGCATGGCTTAGGCTGAGTTCTCGTAATGGTAACAAGAAGCAAGCAATTCAAGCTGGCTTAAGAAAGAGGAAATCTATTAAGAGGATATTAAGCAGCTCACTAAGCCCATGAGTAACTAGACTCAGAGGGTAGTTGAAATAGCAAATAGTTACCAAGAAGTCTGGCCATGCTTTTTCTCCGTTCTTGCATCTCTTTGAACATTTGCTTGTACAGAGATGGATGGAATATGGGTACTCCGCGGTTCCTCCAGTGGATATTATCTTATGAAGATCACACACACAGGCTTGTTTGCAGAGAGTAGACATGACCAGATGTCAACATCAGGAACTTTGACAAAGGAGAAGAATCACATGTAATATGATCATCTTCAAAGACTTCTCCCATGGATGATAATTAATCTCAGAGAAATTAAGCTACCTAGAGTAAATCATTACCCTAAAAGTCACTATTATGTTGATAAATGAAGATACCATTAAATAAGCAAAAGATAAGAAATATTTTAAAGCATTAGAAGAAATGCTTGTATTTAAAATGCAGAAATAAAAGTAAGTGGTAAAAATGTGATAAAAAAAATCTAAAGAATAGAGGCATGATGGCTACTTTCTATTTCTGATGCCAAGTTACATTTCATTTATAAAATACTAAGCTTGATGAAAAAAATATTATAACTACAAAACAAAACAATACCCCCCTTAAAAAAAAAGCAGGTTGAGTGTTTTCTAACACCAACTCGTTCTCAGTGTGACCCTAGCATCAAACACACGGGGTGGTGGAAAGAACACTCATCAGTAGTATCCCTCTCAGAATCCAGACAGCACAGCACACTATGTAGCGCTTAATGATTTTCAGTGTGTAAGACCTTCAGAAAAGGACCTACACAAAATAGCCCAGCTTTATAAAACTTTGCTCCTGTACTGATTGTCTTGAAAGACATACATGAAGCACAGATTTTCCAGGCCTAGATCTTACTGTCACAGGAGCTATATAGGTAAAAGTCCTTGATGCCTGTATTTTTCAAGGTATTTTTAATAACAAAGTACCAAAGTCCAACCATCCTAGCCTCAAAGAGACAATTTATCAGTGCATTTGAACTATAGCAAGGCTGGGGCTACCTATAGGCAAAGAAATGCAGTCAAGATACACAGGCTATCAAGATACCTTCTTTCTTCATTGTTTCTTGTGGCTACATTTCTTCCAATGGTGACTCAATTTTCTCTCACTGTGTTCTTCAAGTGATGAAGTCAGAAACAGATACCAGCAATAGTCAATAAATAAGCCCAGGAGAGGACTCAACTGCTTGGCTTGGATCGTGTTTCCGACTCTGTCTTATTTGCTCATATTTGCTCCCCACTAGGCTCACCATCCCTTCTCCACCACTCTTACTGGTTCCACTCCTCTCTGCTAAATGTCCCTCTCTTCTGTTTGCTTGTGGCAGTAATATTTGTTTTTAGTGCATTCCTTTGTTCTTTGCAAATGTTTTAAATTTTTTTTATCTTTTTTATTTTATTTTATAATTTAATTTTACATATCAGCCATGGATTACCTTGCTCTCCCCGCTCCCGCGCCCCCCCCCACCTTTCCCCCAGTACACCCCCATTCCCATCTCCTCCAGGGCAAAGACTCCCCTGAGGATTGAGTTCAACCTGGTAGATTCAGTCCAGGCAGGTCCAGTCCCCTCCTCCCAGGCCCAGCCAAGTGTCCCTGTATAAGCCCCCAGTTTCAAACAGCCAGCTCATGTACTGAGTACAGGAACCGGTTCCACTGCCTCCCAAACAGATCAAGCTAATCAACTGTCTCACTTATCCAGAGGGCCTGATCCAGTTGGGGGCTCCTCAGCTATTGGTTCATAGTTCATGTGTTTCCATTCGTTTGGCTATTTGTCCCTGTGTTTTTTCCAACCTTGGTCTCAACAATTCTCGCTCATACAAACCCTCCTCTTTCTCACCAATTGGACTCCTGGAGCTCCACCTGAGGCCTGGCCGTGGATCTCTGCATCCAGTTCCCTCAGTCATTGGATGGGGTTTCTAGCATAACAATTAGGGTTTTTGGCCATCCTATCACCAGAGTAGGTCAGTTCAGGCTGTCTCTCAACCATTGCCAGTAGTCTATTGTGGAGGTATCTTTGTGGATTTCTGTGGGCCTCTCTAGCACTTTGCTTCTTCCCATTCTCATGTGGTCTTCATTTATCATGGACTTTTATTCCTTGTTCTCCCTCTCTGTTATACAATATATTTTGATAATATTATTTTCCTTCTCCCAACTCCTCCAAGATTCTCCCCGACTAACCCAGTTTAAAGCCCCCTTCTTAAAACAAAAACTGCATGCATACACGTGTTCATACCTACTCACGTGAGAAAGAAAAAGAGAAACATGGAGTCCAATATGTGTTGTACATTTGCTCCTGAGCACGAGGCCTATTCTGGAATATAGTTGATATACCTAGTGTTACACAATTGAATAAAACTGATTTTGCCTCTACCTGAAATTTGGCTTGGGATGGGACTTAGTGCCCATTTCCTATCTCCATGTGTTCTAGCCTTAAACTCATCGTGTAGCTGAGAATGACCTTGAACTTCTGATCCTTCTGCCTCTACCTCCCAAGTGCTGGGATAGTGAGCATTCACCATCACACCCAATTTTACATGGTTTTTATGCCATGCTGTAGATCTAAGGGCTTAGCACATGCTAGGCAAGTACTCGATGAACTGAGCTGCAACACTAGCTCAGTGGGTAGATTCGTCTTAATAAACAATGTATGTGTATGCATTCATTGTAAACTATAAAAGCTGGTGACTTATGTAGCTTCTCTCTGACTGATTATCACTAATAGTTTTATATTTTCATTCTCATACCTTATATTTTCCAAATTCTTTTAAATTACTTTCTTTTATAAATAAGTATTATTGTTGAAGGGCTTTTTTTTCCCAACACAAAGAGATTTTTATTAAGCAAGGCAAAGAGACAAGGGAGCTGAATCAAAGGGGCAGAAACAGCAGCAAACAGCTTTGCAGGAGTGATTCTAAAAGGCAAAAAGGGGAGGTCTGTGTTAGAATGGGCCAGGATGAGTGGGTAAGTTTGATTGGCCATGCTAGTTAGAGGAGCCACGTGGCGATTTTTTGATTGCAAGACCTTGATGTTTTGATAGTTGGATGTTGATGATCAGCTTCAGGAATGAGTCAGGCATAAGGAAGCTGCCAAATAAGGAACAGACCTTGGTAGCTAGCTGGAGGAATATGGAAGTGCCTAAATAAGGGAGTCTATTTAGCAAGGGAGAGGGGTGGGGGAGGCAAGACCTGCCCGGCCATATTTGCTGTGCTTGGGCTTATCAGAGCCCTCAATTTTCACTCAGTTCTAAAAAATCTTTAATTTTGTTCTTAATTTCAGTCTTGGCCCACTTTTCATTCAGTAGTAAGTTGTTCAGTTTCCATGACCTACTCTGGTGATAGGATGGCCAAACACCCTAATTGTTATGCTAGAAACCCCATCCAATGACTGAGGGAACTGGATGCAGAGATCCATGGCCAGGCCCCAGGTGGAGCTCCAGGAGTCCAACTGGTGAGAAAGAGGAGGGTTTGTATGAGCAAGAACTGTTGAGACCAAGGTTGGAAAAAACACAGGGACAAATAGCCAAACGAATGAAAACACATGAACTATGAACCAATAGCTGAGGAGCCCCTAACTGGATCAGGCACTCTGGATAAGTGAGACAGTTGATTAGCTTGATCTGTTTGGGAGGCATCCAGGCAGTGGGACCGGTTCCTGTCCTCAGTGCATGAGCTGGCTGTTTGGAACCTGAGGCTTATACAGGGACACTTGGCTGGGCCTGGGAGGAGGGGACTGGACCTGCCTGGACTGAATCTACCAGGTTGAACTCAATCCTCAGGGGAGTCTTTGCCCTGGAGGAGATGGGAATGGGGGGTGGGCTGGGGGGAAGGTGGGGGGGGGGACCGCGGGAGGAGGAGAGCAAGGGAATCCATGGCTGATATGTAAAATTAAATTATAAAATAAAATTTAAAAAAAGCGAGCCCCATCCCCCACCCACTCATCTTCCCTCTTTTCAGCAGGCCTGATCATGTCTATCCCTTCTCCTTTCTTTAATAAAACTCTTGTTAGTGGATTCTGCGTGTTTTGTGACTTCCTTGCAGGGTAAGAACACTGCTAAAAACCATCATAAGGAAAGGCATTATTACATACTCATCCAAAGAAAAATCCACTAAGAAGACATTGCAATTCTTAACATCTATATTGAAGGGCTTTTAATTTTACTATTTTATGTGTATGAGTGTTTGTATGTATACTACCTACATCTCTGGTACACCATGGAACTGGTTATTACAGACAGTTGTGAGCTGCCATGTGGGTGCTGAGACTCAAAACAGATTAGATCCTCTGAAGTCAGTGCTATTAACCATGGACTTATGAGCCCCTAGAGTTCTTTTATCATTAATAATAATAATTTCATACTAATGCAAAGATGAACATTTTTATTTACATAACTGTATTCTACCAGGGGCAAATTCAGGAAAGTTGCCATTATGTGGAAGCCAAGCTAATTTTTAACATACCCAGATACCAATAATAAACTCTGTTAATAATATATAGCAAGCTAACAGAAATTATATATATATATATATATATATATATAGTGCTATAAAAAGTGTTGTTTACTCACCTTACATTTCTCAAACATTTGCTGTGTGTCAGAATTAGAGTGAAATCATAAAGATGCAATAATGAGCAGTTCAAACACATGAAGTCTCATAAATTTTACGACAAAAGTTAAGAACACTGAAAATCATCCTGCCAGATTCTAAAGAGTGCTGCTGGTGGAAGAAGCATTCATCGTAAAGGATAGCAGGGCAATGGGTTTTGATGGCTTAGTGAAGGCCTCTCTTCAGAAGTGACATTTAAGCTCAAGGGGAAAGACACAAAGAAAGGACAAGTGTGGAAAGTTCTGAAGCAGACAAGTGTTTGGAACATATATGGAACTGAAAGAAACGAGAAGCTAAGGGAGCCAAGGGAGCATGGAATGGGATAACACTGAGGAGAAGAGTGTTGGCCAGCAGAGACCCTGGTACAGTTGTCATGGCACTAGCTTTGCATTCAGAACAGGTGATCTGCAGCCTTCTTCAGAACAGGGCCAAATACCCACTGAAGCCATGCCCTACTTTGACATTTACCCATAAGTAATTACCCAAGAGTGGGAGATGCCCCACTGCAGTATGTAGAAGCCCAAGCTAAGGTGCAAAACACCAAGGAAGAAGCAACCAAAAGAGCATACTTATTTTTAATAGAAGTGAAGAATTCTAAAAAGCACTCAATTAAAGAGCATGAGAACTTACCAGCAATATTTTGAATCCAAATGGTGTGCACAATTATTTAGTTATAACTTTTATCATATAATTATATCTCCCACTATTTAAAGTATCAAAAATATACGTATTCTATTACAGAATAGTGGCATACCATTAAATCTAACTATGTGAGAATCTGTCCTGGCTAGTTTTATGTCAACTTGAATCAAGCTAAGTTATCTAAAAGAAGGGAACTTCCATTAAGACAATGCCGCTGTAAGATTGGACAGTAGGTGGTAGGGCATTTTCTTAATTAGTGATTGCTGAGAGAGGGCCCCACCCATTATGGGTGCTGCCATCGCTGGGCTAGCGGTCCTGGGTTCTATAACAAAGCATGTTGAGCAAGCCAGTAAGCAGCACTCCTCCATGGCCTCTGCATCAGCTTCTGCCTCCAGGTTCCTGCCCTATTTGAGTTCCTGTCCTGACTTCCTTTGATGATGAACAGCAGAGTGGAAGTGTAAGTTCAATAAATCCTTTCCCCCCAACTTCCTTTTTGGTCATGGTGCTTCATCACAGCATGAAAACCCTAACTAAGACATAATCTATGTTTATATTTTATGCCCCTTTATGATACAGAACAAATTTAAAGTATATTGTAGATAAATATCTTGTTTTTTAATCCTTTATTGATCTGCAATGGTCAGATAGGACGGGAATAAGAACACAAATTTCTCTGCAACTCTTCATCTATACCAACTAAAACTATTTTCTTTGGCCTGGGAGAATACAGCTCATTCAATCCAATGAATAATGTGTATAAAATTCTGAAAACCCCCAGGCTTGTTAAGTATCATGTTAAAAAGCTTTCTGATCTGTGCAAACAACTTTTCAGTGTCTGGTATGCTCTCTGTCTTTTTTCCCCCCTTAGGAAAAAAGGAAAGTGGGAGATGAAATGATCAAGTTAATAAATTATATGAAAAGAACTCATCTATTCATCAAGATCAAAAAGGCTAATTAAGTGAGAAACACTAAAAGACAATGAAATTGATCTTTTCCTCATGATGCTAGAAAAAATTAGCATAAAATTTTAAGTCCTGGGCCAAAAAGAATTCTGAATTGTTAGGAAAGGAAATGAGACACAGATCTAAGTCTTCCGCAGAACATTTTATTGCTGCTTTATGGAAAGCATAATCTTCCATTGCCTATGAAAACTGCAGCAGAAGCCTCCTGAGGTAAACCAAATAGGGGAGATGAGAAACTGTTCAGTGGCACCACCAAACTGAAAATTCTCAAATAGAGTAGGGATTGATTTTATGGAACAATATTAAAATCCTGCAGAGCTCTGAGAAAGCCCTTTACACATGATAGGCAAACGTTTTCAAATCTTCCTTTTCCCCTGCTCTTTGGTAAAAGATCAAAGGGTAGTTGCTATAATGTTTTTCCTGTGGCTCTAAATTAAACATTTAAGATAACTTTAATGTCATCTTTCTGATTAAAACCAACTATGCTGATATGTTGGCTCTGTTGATGGATTCGCAAATTGAAGAAGAACCCAAGGATATGACAAGATGTCTGCCTAAGACATAATTTGAACCCACCTCTTCTATGTTGAGCACGTAGATTTTCATGGTGCTCAGAACTAATAACAAGCATATGGTATAGAAAAGGGTAATGAGAACGTTGTAATATGGTTTGGAAGTGGTCTTTGTCCTATTTCTTCTGCATAGCAGAAAATCAGGCCAATGATATATTCTAGGAATCTTTCATTTCTTTTACAACAGGACCTTAAATGTCCACAGATACTGAAAGAGCAGTATGTGGGAGCTTGTAAAGAAACCATGTTTCCATAGCTTCATTTTCCCTTCTGTATCTTTGGACCATACATACTTGATTACTTCAAATTAACCTGTTAGGGCTCTGAGCATGTGGATAATAATTCCCATACATCATTTTTCAACACTGAGATATCTGAAGAGGAGCTGCCACAAGGCCTAGACTTCAGACTGAGATTCTAAGTAACTTGGATTAGTGTGAAAGAAACTAAAAACTGGACTTGACCTCTCTGTCTATCTACAGCTCCATAATCACATGAGAACACTTACAGTTTGGAGGGTTTTAATTTCTTTATAGGCTCCTGGGTGCACACCACTTTACTAATGCCTTAATTACTGAAACCCCAGCTTTGAAATGGGTGATATAGGGAATAGGGCATGGTCTTATATGATATATAGGACAAGAGCCATTGCATCTCTGGAAATAGCAGTCCTAAAAACAGAAGTTCATGCTTAAATGACAGCCTTGAAACTGAAATCTAAAGGGTTAGTAAAACAGATCATCACTGTCCCTTTGACCACTCACTTTTCAGAATGTTTAATAATGTTTGATTGACACATGAAGGGGTGTGTGTGTGTGTGTGTGTGTGTGTGTGTGTGTGTGTGTGTGTGAAATGTACACCAGGTTGGTCTTGAAAAGATATAAGTTGTTAAGTTCTGGCTGCAAAAGAATTCTAACTTGGTAAGAAAAGAGATGAGGCCGGGTGGTGGTGCACGCCTTTAATCCCAGCACTCGGGAGGCAGAGGCAGGTGGATCTTTGTGAGTTCGAGGCCAGCCTGGTCTACAGAGCGAGATCCAGGAAAAGGCACAAAGCTACACAGAGAAACCCTGTCTCAAAAAATCAAAAAAAAAAAAAAAAAAAAAAAAAAAAGAAAAGAAAAGAGATGAGACACAGATTTGAATCTTTTGCAGGACATTTATTGTTCCTTTGTGGAGAACATGTTCCATTTGCAGTGAAAGTTGTTTGTAAAAGCCTCCCAAGGTAAACAAAAGAGGGGTTGAGTGTACTTCATTTCCAAGAGAAAACTGACGTACAAAGCTTAGCTCACCTGACTCATGTTCCCGGTGTAAAAAGGAGGGAAGATTGTCAGATTCACCAAATCTCCCCTCTAGTCTGTGATCTGAGGGACCCCGCTAAGCCAACTAAAGACTGGAGAATTGTAGACAGCATTTTTTAGATGTTTTGTCTCTCTGTAGCTCATGTTTATTACTCAGAGCTACTGTGCCCTGTGAGACATACCCTGCCAAATAATCAGACACAGTTTAGCCTGATATTTGTTAAACAGGTTTTCTCTATTAGCCTGCAACCAAATGTAAATAAATGTAATAGGATGTATTTATTTATAAAATGGAACCATGCCAAAGAAACTAGTGTCAAGATGACTTCCAGGAGACTTAGACTAATTTGCACCTGCTCATCCAGTGTTTGCTATGCATAAGAATGCCTAGATCTGAACTAAAGCTAAAAATACCTAAAAATTATGTTACAGTATTTGATATATTATCCTCCTAAAGTCACATGAGCAAATTTTATTACCTTTATAATTACTACATGTAAACAACCAATGATTATTAATTTTTCCTAATTATCTTATACAACACACTAAGAACTCATAACTGAATGGTGTTATTAGACTTTGACACCAACACACAATAATAAATTAAAATGCACCATGGAATCAAAATGCTTGTTAGTTTCCCTTGACAAAGTATAGAATGGCATTAATTCTAACATAACAACTGGGTATTTAAGTTGATTTCTCTGCTGTTTTTATTGAGACAGTATCCTGCTGTTACCTCTTGGTATTGAAACCTTGTATTCCTGGGAATACATAATTTAATTCTGCAGCCGGCACTATTGAGACAAAAAGCAAAGATAGCAAGTAAATCGTCTTATAAGCACGGCCCACTAGCTCTTAAAATGCCCCTGGACTGATGAAATTTAATAAGCAATTTCACAATGTAATATAGTGTGTAAGAAATGCCCTGCTAACACTCACATGCAATTGACTTTCTCTTTTAGACATCATCTGATTAGGAGACGATATTCTCTGAGTCCACATATACAACCCTGACTCCAACTGAGGACATACAATGAAAATTTCAATAGAGCTTCAATAAGAAGAGAACTACTGGGCCAGAGAGATTGCTCAGCAATTAAAAGCACTGGCTGCTCTTACAAAAGAAACAGATTAGGTTTTCAGCACCACATAGCATCTCACAACCATTTGTAAGCCCAGTTCCAAGGGATCTGATGCCGTCTTCTGTCTCAGTAGCTACCACATGCACATGGCATACATATGTGAAAGTGAAACACTCATACACATAAATAAAAATAAATAAATATTTTAAAAAGAAGTATAGAATTATATTAGAGTATCATATTCATTCATTCATTTATTCATTCATTCATTCATTCAGGAAATGTTTATCTTCAGTTATACCAGCTCTATTTGTTGAATGTTCAAACACCAATTTGGGTGAAATCTGGAGTCTAAACCTGACCAATCCCTGCAGTCTATCTGTCTTATGGGAAAAGATTGGGAAGAATCTCAAAGCCTTGTGTATAACTTGGAGGTAGGAACTGACAGCATATAAAATATCACGGAAAACATGACAGAATGAGTGCCAGAGCCAAGGGATGGGGAATAGTGCTGTAAAGTGCTGCTGTCTGGAAGTGGCAATGACTGTGGGTACCTACACAAGACCCATGCAAGATCAAACCAGCAAAAACCCCAGCCTAGGTGCGATGGACGATATCCAGGCCCCAGTCCTAACTAAGGAGGAATTGTGATGAATAGTTGCTGTGGGGGTCCAATAATTCTTTCTCAGAGGATGTGGTCTCCAGTAAGTTTCCCATGCTCCAGAAGAGGGCCCACACCTGTGCACATATGGGCAGCACTAACTGGACTTCTGGGTTAGAAGGAGGAGGAGGAAGGAGGAGGAGGAGAAAGAAGAGGAAGGAAGGAAAAGAAAGAGAAGAAAGAAAAATTGGGAAGGCTCATGTTGCAGGGGATGGAGAGGAGTTGCAGGGGAGAAATAGGAAGTAGATATGATCATAAATGATCTTATGTCATTGTACAAAATTCTCAAAAATAAAGAAAAAATGAAAAGTGTGGTTAGATGTGTGGCTGCTGACTAAGATCACCTGGGTTCAAAACATTTTGTTCTGTTAGCACCTGAGCAGCCTGTGAAGACTGAGGGAATCATTTCTCATTCCTATAATAATGACATTGCCTATGGCTCACACTGCTTGAACATGAAGATGACAACACACATTCCAAATTTTGTCAGCTAATTTTCATAAAGAATAGTGGTTTCTAACTAAACCGAGAACCAATGTAGCTGCCTGAACCTCAGAAGCCATTTTAATAGTGTGTGTGTGTGTGTGTGTGTGTGTGTGTGTGTGTGTATGTATGTCTGTGTGCATATCTGTGTGTTATTCTGTCTGTCTGTGTCTGTGGGGGGGGGGTGTCTGTGTGTGTGCACGTGCATGTGTGTGTGTGTATGTGTGTGGACTGCTGTAGGATGTTCTGTATGTCAAATGTGTTGCTCTGATTGGTTAATAAATAAAACACTGATTGATTGGCCAGTAGCCAGGCAGGAAGTATAGGCGGGACAAGCAGAGAAGAGAATTCTGGGAAGTGGAAGGCTGAGGCAGAGAGACACTGCCAGCCACCGCCACAACAAAGGAGATGTAAGGTATTGGTAAGCCACAAGTTACGTGGCAAAGTATAGATTAATAGAAATGGGTTAATTTAAGATAGAAGAAGTAAATAACAAAAAACCATACAGTTTGTAAGCAATATAAGTCTCTGTGTGTTTACTTGGTTGGGTCTGAGCGGCTATGGGACTGGCGAGTGAGAGAGATTTGTCCTGACTGTGAGCCAGGCAGGACCAGAAAAACTCCAGCTACAGTAGACAGTTCAGAAGATGCAAAAATATGGCCATCATCTGCTTCCTGCAACTCTTACTTTAGTCTCCTCTGGCTCATTAGTGAATTTGCTGAAGCCAGGCTATTAACCTCAGTAATTATATGACCACAGGAAGAGCTTGCCCTGATGGGTCAGTGCGGGGGAAACAGCACACTGTTATCTTAGCCCCCGAGCAAGCTTCTGCACAGACTCTTTCCATTTTTAATCTCCCAAGATTTCTGAATTATGAAGGTGTTAAGTCAATTTACACACATACTTTAACAAAAAAAAATGAAGCTTCATAAGCTCAGTTACATATCATTATGTTTATGTCATTTTCCACAAAGGTAACATATCACCGCCTTTACAAAGTAGTTTTCATAAAAGTTTGAAATCGTTTCTATAAAATAGGGATATTAAAATGGACTAGATTATACCTGGGAGGCTTACAGATAATGGTAACTTCCAGATCTGTCTGTTTGATTACCTGATTCTTTACATCCAAAATAGTGTGGAATCTGCTGAAGGTGACAGGAATGATTGACACTGTCCATTTCAAGCTGATGCACAGAGCACACCTTCCTTTAAGTACAAGCTATTGCCAAGGAGAAAAGAAAGTCAAGCATCAGAAGGAAGACATAGGACAAATTCATGAAACTCTGAAGTAAAGAGCACATCCACATTGCTCTAAATCACTCCTCCTCACATTCACAGACCACCAAACTAGCCATAATACACAAAGTACAGGACAGGAAACATGTCCCTCTGGAATATTCTGTGATAATATTTTTTCTCTTTTATAAATCAGATAACTAGATGTTTTGGGAAAAAAATAAGAACATGGCCTTTTGAAGTACTACAATGTGCTGTTAAATTGGAATTCTTTTATATATTCATACAATTCTCTGATGTTTTCCCTCATTAAAAATGCTGTTAGTTTACTTGTATGCAAAAAATTGTTACATTTTTTCACACAGAGACAAAAGGTGAGGATTTAACAATTATCTAGCTCATTTTATTCAATAAATTCTTCTTAAATGACTGCCTACTATCCTCTGAGCTGAGTTAGACTAACACATAAAACCATGTCTCTCCTCAAGGAGATGACATCACATCGAGACATGGAGTACATATGTAAATACAGGGTTCTGATATTGTAGTTTGTGAAAAATACTCCACACAAATTGAACAGCTAGAAATACAAGCAAGGAAGAAGTCTTTGATGAGTTGTTGACCTGAAGTTCAGATAAGATGAATGGGAAAGGAAGAATAATAGAGTTTTCCACAGAGCATTATAAAATTTTGTCTTAGTTAGGGTTTCTGTTGCTGTGACAAAACACCATGACCAAAAAACAAGTTGGGGAGGAAAGGGTTTGTTTATCTTACACTTCCAGATCATATTCCATCCTTGGAGGAAGTCAGAACAGGAACCCAAACAGGGCTAGAACCTGGAGGCAGGAGCTGATGCAGAGGCCATGGAAGGGTACTGCTTACTGGCTTGTCTCCAATGGCTTGCTCAGCCTGTTTTCTTATAGAACTCAGGACCAGCAGCCCAGAGATGGCACTACCCACCATGGCTTACAGCTGGGTCTTATGAAGGCATTTCCTCTATTGAGGATCCTTCCTCTCTGATGACTGTAGCTGTGTCAAGTTGACACACAAAACCAGCCAGTACAATTGACCCCTTGTCAACATGACACACAAATAAATCACTATCAAGCCACAACCCTTTCTTTCTTATTCATTCCCAGGATCTTAAATAACCCAAAAAGTCCCACAGTCTTTACAAATTCAAACACATTAAAATATCAGTTCCTTTAAAATAGTCAATCACTTTAAAAATGCAAAGTCTTTTAAAATTTAAGTCTTTCAACTGTGGGCTCCAGTAAAATACTTTTTTACTTCCAGAGAGAAAAATCAGGGCACAGTCACAATCAAATCAAAGCAAAACCAACTTCCAACCATCCAATGGCTGGGATCCACTCATGATCTTCTAGACTCCTCCAAAGGACTTGGGTCACTTCTCTGACTCTGCCCTCTGCACACACAGCTTGTCTTCTAGGCTCTGACAGGCATCACTCCACTGCTTTTGTTTTTCTTGGTAGTCATCCCAGGGAGCTGGCATCTCCAAAACACTGGGGTCTTCTGCAACTTGGCCGCACTTTCACCAATAGCCTCTCATAGGCTCTCTTCACGGTGCCAAGCCTCAACTTCTTTGCATGACCCCTTCAGTCCTGAGCCTTCAACTGCCACTGAGGCTGCACCTTCAACAATGACCTCTTCTTGCCTATCATAGTACCAAGCCTTATCTATTTTCCATGATTCCTTCATGCCTTCAAAACCAGTACCACCTGAGTGGTTCTTACATATTACCAAGCCAGGCTGCCAGCACAAGGTACAACCTTGGCTGCCTCTGGAACATAGCTTCTCTATGGTCTCGGAAAACACTTCCCAGAAGATTTCACCTCATTGATGCAGATTTGTTCTTAATCACTGCTAATTTCTTAGCTCCAGCTGACCAGAATATAGTATTCTGGCAAAGCAAAAGTTTTACTTCAGTAGTTCTGGTATGTTGTTAATCATAGCTGATTCTTCAACCCCAGCTAACCAGAACCACAGACTCTTAATTCAAAACAACAAATGGCCCTGATAGAGTTTTTAGTATTTTTTTTATTTTATAATTTAATTGAATTTTACATATCAGTCACGGATTCTCCTGTCCTCCCTCCTCCCACCCACCCCCACCCTCCCCCCAGCCCACTCCCCATTCCCATCTCCTCCAGGGCAAGGACTCCCCTGGGGATTCAGCTCAGCCTGGTAGATTCAGTCAAGGCAGGTCCAGTCCCCCCCTCCCTTGCACCCAGGCTGAGCAAAGTGTCCCTGCATAGGCCCCAAAACATCCCTCTGAAATTTCACAAGCCCAGACCTCCATCCTCTGCGTTGTCTGCAACATTCTTATCTTCTGAGTTACCACAGAACATCTCACAGAGCTCTTAACAATCAGTGCCTTTTCTAGCCAAAGTTCCAAACTTCTTCTACATTCCTCCCAAAAGCATGGTCAGGTCTATTACAGCAATACCCCACTCCTGGTACCAATTTCTGTCTTAGTTAGGATTTCTATTTCTACAACAAAACACCACAACCAAAAAGTAAGTTGGAGAGGAAAGGGTTTATTTGGCTTACTCTTCCAGATCATACTCTGTCCTTGGAAGAAGTCAGAACAAGAAATCAAGCAGGTTTGGAATCTGAAGCCAGTAGCTGATGCAGAGGCCATGGAGGAGGGCTGCTTCTGACTTGCCTCGCATGGCTTGCTCAGCCTACCTTCTTATAGAACCCAGGATCAGCAGTTCAGGGACAGCACCACCCACTGTGGGCTGGGCTCTCCCTTCTTGAACACATTGAGAAAATGCCTTATAGATGAATCATATGGAGGCGTTTCCTAATTGAGGCTCCTTCCTCTCTGATGACTGTAGTGGTGTCAAGTTCACTCAGAAAACCATTACAACTTTCAAATGTTTCTAAAAACTAGTTATTCATTCATAATATTTTAACAACCAAGATGAAGACTACAATTCTAAGTTAAGAGACATGCATGACTCAAGGCTTACAGAAGTCTTAGTCATCTTTCAAGACCCAACATCATTATCTGTCAAAAGTTTCTGATTCCCTCAATGTTACTAATAATTAATTTATTCCATGTATAGTCTATTTATTATGATAAAAAATACAATACCTGCTCATTTTATACCCTTCATCCAGTATGTCACAAACTCCTAAAAAGAAACATTTTTCCACAGTCATCTTCATCCATAACCACCCACTTGGCACTGGCAATTATTTGCTTAAATATTGAATGAGCTCAAGATCAATCTTCAAGAGCTGGGGAACGCTCTAAATGTAATCCATTGCTGCTCCACTTTATACTGTGATATTGTTGGTTATAAGAGACTGAAATGGAATTGGAGCCAACTGTGAAAGAAGCTTAGAGAGTGAATTTATTTATTCTCAAACTTTCTATCAGAAAGTAAAACCTCTAAACTCTGTCAGAACTGACTCAATTGATTGAATAGTTTAAAGTAGCTGATCTTGAATTATTTTTAAGACTCTCAGCTCCATCTGCACAAAAAAGAGAAAAACCAGGTAAAGACTAAATATGTTAAATCAATATCAAGAATCAATTTTAACACTTTTCTTTGCCTTCAGTAACAGATTATTTTCATTTCCCCCTGAATTGCTCAAGTGAAAAGATAAAGCATATAGCTCACTTTTCCTGTGGACATGCAGACTAGGATTCAGAGAGAAATCCTTATTGCATGCACACATACCTCCCCCAGAATTCCAAGTTCCAAAGTATTAGTTAACTGTAGACAAGGAATTATTGTTTCCATAATGTGTTATTCAGTGAGAAGAGCGACTAGATGCCAGGAAGGGGGAGTTTCCACTTTCTTATTGCTATTTTGCACAAGCTGTGGGGCCCAGGACAGGTCACTTGTTTATTTCCTAGCTCAGCTGACACTTTGATAAAATTTATTTCCTTCCCAATGCTGTTATTTTGTGATTCTTAAGGGGAAGTCTCTCCTTGATAGCTACTGAAATAAGAGCCATGGAGCTGGGCTTACAATATTAAGGTCTGGCTCAGTTTTGCAATTCCTACTCCCCCCACTATTTTTAATTTCTCCCACATGAGGCTTTATGTCAGAACTATAGCACACTTCACTATCCAGCTTTTTTCTTCTGGAAGATTGTATAAACCAATCAGTGGTTTGTATTTTCTCACTGTGTGTAACTCCTTAGGAGTTGAGTGAATAAAACAGGAAATTTTATGCGTTAAATAGCAGAGAGAGCTCTGTATATGCCTCAAATTATTAAATAAGCCAAATTAGTTTCACCTGGGCTTGCCTTTTCCCATTTACTGTGCATTTTTGCAGATTCAGCCCTCAAGATATTTTGCCTAGTCTACATTATTCTTCATGTAAATCCATTAGTAGAACAGCAGTCTCCAACTCTACTGTCTGCCTGAGCCTAACATAATTGAGATGAGCATAACTCAAGAAAAGGGAACAGTGGAGTGAAGTGCAGATTGAATACGATACCTAGACTCAAATTGATTTCAAAGAAAATAACTTTTAGAAGGCCATCCAAGGACTACACAGCTCTTCTCCTATTGCCTTCCTTCTTCACCCTATCCTTCAGTCTCAACAGCCAAGAGTGGAGTCATTTTCTCCCTGTAAATGCTCTGCCTATGGCCAGGGAATAGGTAGGAAATATTTGCTCTTTTTCTAGTCCCCAAATTCCAATTCTCTAGTATCATTCCCAGCCCTGTAGCAGACCACCTGCAGGGACCTGTCTTTCCTCTCTTCCTCCATTCCTTGTGGCCTTCTAGGTTTTTTCCATCCTGTGGACCCTCTCAGGATACTCCCTTCCCTTCTACACCATCCCCATCACTGCATGTCAGCTCCTAAAACCAAGAAACAAATTCTATTTGAGACACCCAGGTTCGACACCTGGAAGTGACTTAGAAGCCCTCTCTACCAGGGAACCCACAGCCACCACACTTTCCTAAGAACCAGAAAGGGCAACCGAAACCAAGGAATGGAAAATGCAACCAACAAAGACAAGACCAGACATCCGCACCTAAAATTATAATCATCCAAACCCAGAGGCAGAGACACTAACATAAAAATACAAATAAATAGCATCCAGGACATTTTGCCTCCACTAGAGCCCAGCAACTCTACTACAGTAAGCCCTAAGAAATGCAATATAGCTAAAGCACAAGACAAGGACTTCCAAATAACTTTTATGAGTATTTTATGAGGTTTTAAAGGTAATATGAAAAAAATCCATTAATGAAATATATGAAAATACAAACACCAGAATGAAATGAAGGAAACAATTCAAGACATTAAAGTGGAAACAGATTCAATAAATATAACACGAACAGGTAAAACTGGAAATTAAAATTTAGGAACTTGAACAGGAACCCCATAAGCAAGCCTCACCAACAGAATATAAGAAATGGAAGAAAGAACCACAGGCATTAAAGTTAAAATAGAAGAAAGGGATACCTCAGTCAAAGAAAATGTTAAATCAAAAAAAAAAGTCCAGGCATAAAACATCTAGGAATATGGGACACTATGAAAAGATCAAATCTAGAATAACAAAAATAGAGGAAGACAAAAACCAGGTTAAATAATTTCAAATAGAAAATATTTTCAACAAAATTATAGAAGGTAATTTCCCTAACCTAAAGAAAGGAGGTTCCCATTGAAGTATAAAAGCATAAAGAAACTAAAATAGACTGGACCAAAAAAGAAATTCCCCATGACACATAATAACAAAAACAATAACAATAACAAAAATAAATGTAAAGGACAAAGAAAGGATATTAAAAGCTTCAAGGGAAAAAACAAAGTAACATATAAGGCAGACCTATTAGAATAACATCTGACTTTTCAATGGAGACTCCAAAAGCCAGAAGGGCTTGGATAGATGTTCTGATGCCAGCCCAGCCTATTATACCCAGTAAAACTCTCAACCACAATGGATGGAGAAGGACACTCTACAATAAAACCAAACTTAAGCAGTATCAACATACCAATCTAGCTCCACAGAAGGTGCTAGAAGGAAATGTATAGTCTGAAGAGGCTAACTACAACCAAGAAAACTTAAGTAATGAATAATTTCATACTTATAATCAAAGAAAGGGGAAAAACACACCACAATAACAAAATAAAGCAATCACAAATACTGCTCATTGATAACACTCAACATTGATGCTTTCATTCTCCAATAAAATGACACAGACTAACAGAGTGGATACAAAAACAGGATCCATTCTACTCTTGCATTAACACTAAGGAAAAACATCACTTTAGAGTTAAAGGATGAAAAAAGGTATTTCAAGCGAATGGACCCAAGAAACAAGCCAGTGTGGCCACTTTAATTTCTGACAAAATAGACTTCAAGCCAAAACTAATCAGAAGAGATATCAACGGACACTATTAACTCATCAAAGGAAAAATCCACCAAGATGACATTTCATTTCTTAATATCAGTGTGAAGGATAACATCATTAGGATAAAGCAGCAGCCTATAGACTAGAAAAATATTTTTATCAACTACACATCCCATAGACTGCTGATATCCAAAATATATAAAGAACTAGAAAACTGGATATCAAGAAATATATAACCCATCTCCCATCCCCTCCCCTCTATTCCCCCCTGCTGTGGGATGGTCTGTACATCAAATTGCTCTGATTGGTCAATAAATAAAACACTGATTGGCCAGTGGCTAGTCAGGAAGTATAGGCGGGACTAACAGAGAGGAGAAAAGAAAGAACAGGAAGGTGGAAGGAGACACTGCCAGCTGCCACCATGACAAACAGCATGTGAAGATGCCGGTAAGCCACGAGCCACGTGGCAAGGTATAGATTTATATAAATGGATTAATTTAAGCTATAAGAACAGTGAGCAGGAAGCCTGCCACAGCCATACAGTTTGTAACCAATATAAGTCTCTGTGTTTACTTGGTTGGGTCTGAGCGGCTGTGGGACTGGCAGGTGACAAAGATTTGTCCTGACTGTGGACCAGGCAGGAAAACTCTAGCTACACCCCCCTCTCAGTTTGCCCAGGAGATCTTAACTCTTTCCCCTTCCTGGGGTGATCCATGTATGTCCCTCTTAGTGGCCCCCTCTTTACCTAGCTTCTTTGGGGTTGTGGATTGTAGCCCGGTTGTAGCATGAATCTTAAATGGTCTTATTAATAAAATCAAACCTGAGGCCAGTTATTGGGGTGAATGCTGGAAGATCAGAGAAGCAGAACAAGCCACAGCTACCTCACCTTGCCAGTTCCTCAGCTGATCCTGTTTCCTCAGACTGGAAGCTTCTGAGTCCTCATCCAAATGAATCTCAGCTGAACTGTGCTGCTCAAAGCCTAAAAGCTTAAAGAGCAAAATGCTTCTAGTTTCTGATCTTTACGCCTTATATACCTTTCTGCTTTCTGCCATCACTCCCCGGGATTAAAGGCTCACTTTCTGGGGTTTAAAGGCATGAGTCACCATGCTTGGCTGTATCCTTAAACACACAGAGATTCAGGTAGATCTCTGCCTCTGGAATGCTAGAATTAAAGGCATGTGCTACCACTGCCTATCCTCTATGTTTAATATTGTGGCTGTTCTGTTCTCTGACCCCAGATAAGTTTATTAGCGTGCACAATATTTGGGGGAACACAATACCACCACACCCGGTTATCCTTTGCTTTGCTTCTAACATTCACTTATGAGTGAGTACATACCGTGTTTGTCTTTCTTGGTCTGGGTTACCTCGCTCAGGATGATTTTTTCTAGGGAGGGAGAACAATGAAAGAGATATCTTGACAGAGTGTACCATTAATGGGATGGAGAGAAATCTCTGCAGCTAGGGAAACCCACAGGAACTCACAAGATTGTCCCCAGCTAAGACTCATAGCAATGGTGGAGAGGGTTCTTGAACCAGCCTTCCCCTGTACTCAGATTGGTGTCTACCCTAATTGTCATCATAGAACCTACATCCAGTGACTGATGGAAGCAGATGCACAGACCCACAGCCAAGCACTTTGCCAAGACCCTGGAGTTCAGTTGAAGAGAGAGAGGAAGGATTATAAGAGCAAGGAGGGTCAGAATCATGATGGGGAAAACCATAGAAATAGCTGACCCAAGCTAATGGGAGCTCATGGACTCTGGACTGACATCTGGAGAGCCTGCATGGGGCCAAACTAGGCCCTCCAAATGTGGGTGAAAGTTGTGTGGCTTAATGTGTTTGTGGGTCCCCTGGCAATGGGACCAGGATTTACCCCGGATAACTGGCTTTTTAGACCCCCATTCCCTATGGGGCAATGCCTTACTCAGCCTTGATGCAGGAGGGAGGGACTAGGTCTAGCCCCAACATGGTATAACAGCCTATATTAACTACCCAAGAAAGGCCTTACTCTCTATGAGGAGGGGATAGCAGTGGGATGGGGGTAGGTGGGGGGAGTGGGAGAAGAGGAGGGAGGGGAAATGGGTTGGTATGTAAAAGGAAAGAAAATATTTTTTTAATAAAAAATTATATACTGTGCTCAGTGCATGAGTTGGCTGTTTGAAACCTGGGGCTTATGCAGGGACGCTTGGCTCAGCCTGGGAAGAGGGGACTGGACCTGCCTGGACTGAGTCTATTAGGTTGATCTCAATCCTTGGGGGAGTCTTTGCCCTGGAGGAGATGGGAATGGGGGGTGGGCTTGGGGGAAGGGGAGGGGGCGGGAGGGGGGAGAACAAGGGAATCCGTGGTTGATATGTAGAACTAAATTATATTGTAAAATAAAATTAAATTAAATTAAATTAAATTTTAAAAAAGAAAATATATAACCCAATCAAAAATGGGGTACAGTTCTAAACAGAGAATTCTAAAAAGTGAAAACACAAGAGGATTAAAGACACTTTAAGAAATGTTTGCTATCCTTAGTAATTAGGGAAGTGAAAAATCAAAACTACTTTGAGATATTACACAAATAATAATAGTCAAGGTCAATAACACAAATAACAGCTCATGTTGGGGAGGATGTAGAGAAGAGTGAACACTCATTCATTGGTGGTACTGGAAACTTGTACAGCCACTACTGAAACCGGTTTAATGGTTCTTCATGAAGCTGAAAATAAATCTACCTCAGGATTCAGCTATCCTACTCTTGGGTATATATCCAAAGGACTCTATATCCTACTACAGAGACACTTGCTCAACCATGTTCATTATCAATCTATAGTAGCCACAGGTTGGAAACAGACTAAATGTCTGTCAATGGATGGATGGATGGATAAAGAAAAGGTGGTGCATTTGCAGAATGGAATAGTAGTACTCCATAACTATTTTTTAAAAATTAAATTTGCAGGTAAATGGATAGATCTAGGAAAAAATTGATCCTATGTGGGGTAACCCAGATCCAAAAGGACGAACACAGTTGCTTATATGTGGATGTTAGCTGTTAAGTCTTTTTTTTTTTACATTTTTTTAAATTTAAGACATTTTTTATTCATTTTATATACCAACCGCAGATCCCCCTCATTTCTTCTCCTGCTCCCCCCGAGCCTTTCCCCCTGACCCACCCCCTATATCCCCTCCAAAAGGGTAAAGGCTCCCATGGTGAGTCAGCAAAACCTGGTACACTCAGTTGAGGTAGGACCAAGCCGCTCCCCACTGCATCAAGGCTGAATAGGTAATGGGCTCCAGAAAGCCAGCTCATGCACCAGGAATAGATCCTGATCCCATTGCCAAGGGCCCTTCAAACACACCAAGCTACACAACTGTCTCCCATATGCAAAGGACCTAGTCCAGTCCCATGCAGGTTCTACAGCTGTTAGTCAAAAGTTGATGAGTTCCTATGAGCTTGGTTCAGTTGTCTCTGTAGATTTCCCCATCAAGATCTTCACACACACACACACACACACACACACACACACACACACACACACACATATCCCTTGCTCCCTTGCTCATATAATCTCTTTTCCCTTTCTTTGACTGGACTCCTGAAGCTTGGCCTGGTGCTTGGCTGTAGGTCTCTGCATCAGCTTCCATCAGTTACTGGATGAAGATTCTATGATGACAGTTAAGGTTTTCATCAATCTGATTACTGGGGTAGGCTAGTTCAGGTACCCTCTCCACTATTGCTAGCAGTCTAATCTGAGGTCATCCTAGTCTTTGATAAGCAAGCTATAATACATATAACCACAGAGGTTATGTATAAAGTAATACACACAAACACAGATATATATATACTAGGCACCCCTTATCATAAATGAAGCCTTCATATCGTGGAATGGGCTACATATAATTGAGTTGTTGGCCAAAAGGACCCATGGGAACTCTAACAACCTAAGCTATTTCCAAGGCTATTGGTTGCTCTCTGGAAACTGATGGTAAAGATGTGTTGCTGAAGAAAACACCTAAACAACTCATTGAACATAGAGAAATCAAGCTGGTGCCTACCTAGACCCTTCATCCCTACTAACTAATGCTCATGGTACTGAAAGATACTGTGTACTCTATCAAAGGAGAAAGTTAAACACCAACCTAGCTACAAACCCAATAATCTACAATTGTAACCTTCATGCAAGATGCACTAGTACAATTCTGGCACAATGCTTCCAGGATTAACCAACTAATATCTTACTGGAATTATATGACCCACTCCATAAGATATAACCCATGCCTGAAACTGTTTGGATGACCAAGAATCTGACACTAGGTAGGCCAGGGAGCCAGGAGAAAACCAAATAATTCAGGTCTGGTAAAAGAACATAGGAATTAAATGACACCTGAGGACATTTGGCTGTACTCATAGATCAGTGCCTTGCTCAGACATCATCAAAAGATCTTTCTCCTGCATAGATGGGGATAAATACAGAGGCCCACAGCTAGACAATGTACAGAGAATGAGAGAACTTGAAACATTCAAATCTAAAAGGGCTATCTCCATCAATTCCTTTCCTCCCCTCGGGGCTCAGGAAACCCTGTGGAAGAGAAGGCAGAAAGATTATAAGAGCCAAAGGGGTTGAAGGACACTAGAGAAACAGCAAGACCTGTGGACATATGAATTAACAGAGACTGTGGCAGTTTGAACAGGGCCTGAATAGGTATGGGCCTGATGTAGTCAGTACTGAGAGAGGAAGTGGATACAAGCCCTCATCCCTAACAAGAAGCTATCTCGAACTGAAAACTTCTCACAAACGAAAAGTTAGTTTTTCTCTAACGGAGTCTCACTGGGCATGCAAATCACTCTTTAGGCTAAGCCCCATGCTTAGCAATAAATGACCAACACAAAATGAACTCAAGGGCATTTTTGGAGGTTCTTTTACTCACAATGCCTTGTTGGGGCTGTTTTGTTGTTGCTGTTGTTGTTGTTGATTTGTTTGTTGGTTTTTGACTTTACAGCTTCTTTGTGTACGTATTATGATTTCCAGTTTTGTGCTTTTATGTGATTTCTATATATGTAAATGTGTGTGTGCATCTATATGTGCTTTTTAAGCTCTTTTCGTTCTATTTTTTTCTGTTTGTTTTATCCAGTTCTGGCTTGTTTTGCTTTTATTTTATCTAATTTTATTTTATTTTTTTTAGATGCCTGTTTGTATCCTGACGAGAGAGAGAAAGAACAGGTATAGGTTTGGGTGGTTGAGGAAACAGGGAGAGTCTGGGAAGAGTTGAGGGACAGGACATCATAATCAGAATATGTTATATTTTTAAATCAATTTTTAATTAAAAAAAGTAAAAAATATACTGTATGAAAAAATCTATTTTCTATAATAAAAATTCAAGGCAAGACAAATAAAACAATTTCCCCTGTCCTATTTTGTTCAGTGGCAACAGCCCTGGAAATTCAGATATGCTGACACCTCCTCGTGTAGTGAGATTACTCACAGTGTAGAAGCCACAAAACTCCTCTGGCATGGGCCTTAGCCCATGCTTAGGTGCTGTAAGTACCACACAATGAGAATTTTACATGATTCTCACAATAACTCCAGGAATTAAATGCCATTATCACCTCATTTAAAACTAGTTCTTAGTTAAAAAATTGCTGAGGGCCATAAAAGGAAGACTTAGATTTACTTGGAAATCTGAGCCCTGAGTTTTGGACTTGAACAAAGTTTCATAGAATCCTTACCCTGCTTTCCCACGTCATTATGAAACACCTTCTTGGAGATGTCTTGTCTTCACTGTCCCCCACTGGTGTTTTGTCCTGCATAAAATGAATGACTTTATTCTGCTACTCCTTCTACCAATATCTTCTGTCTCCCTGTAACCCAGAAACAACAAAGTCAGTTTCTTTGTTCTCTTGAGGTGTTTTGTCCTGGTATTTTTGCCACAGTATCAACAACAAGAAAAACTAAGGTAGGTATGTAGATGGAAGATAGATAGATAGAAGATGATAGAAAAATATAGATATGTGATAGATAGAAGATAAATAGATGATAGATAGATAGATGATAGATAGATAGATAGATAGATAGATAGATAGATAGATAGATAGATAGATAGATAGAGAGAGAGATAGATAAATAGATAGATAGACAGACAGATGGACAGATGGATAAGAGGAAATGGCTCATTTGACTGAGAAGTCCCACAAGAGGGCCTTGTAAACTGGAGAACAAGAAATCTGGCAGCTTGGCTTAGTCACAGTCTGAAAGCTCCAGGACCAGTGCAACCAATGATGTCACCTCCAGCCCAAGTCCAAGGCTTGAGAATACAAGAAGTTGGTGATGGAAATTCTGAGCTTCAAAGGCCAGAGAACGTGGTGTTCTCATGTCCAGGATACAGAAAGAGTATACAAGCTCCAGTAGTGAAGGAGAAAATGGATCTTTAACCTGCCACTAGTTCTATCTGGGCCTTCAGCTAGTTGAACTGTGCCTATCTATTCAGGGTGCGTGAGGGAAGATACACCTATTAATTTAAATGTTAATTTCTTCTGGAAACATCCCCAAAGACAAGCAAAAATAGTGCTTTACTAGATTTCAGTGTCCTCTAATACAGTTAGTTGATACTTAAAAATTATTCATCAGATAAAATACTTAACAATTTATCTGAAAAACTCATTGAAATATTTTTAGTCTTATGAAGTGAAATTGGAAAGAGTTATAGAAAATCACCATTGGCATCCCTCCTAATTAAGTGGCAGTAGAATGAATAAGAAGTGAGTTCCATCACTCTCTGGGCAGCCCCAAATAACTGGCATCTAAAAATAAAAACTAAATATTACTCATTAACTTCTTGAAAAAAAATGAGCAGAAGGTTTTATATGAGCTAAATATCAGCTGAGACTGAAAACTATTACTGTTCATCAAATGTAATTACAGCTATGTACAACACATAATTTAAGGATATACATATAGAAAAATCTAGGGGTGAAGTATGACATTATTTATTTATAGTAAAATATGCCAGTGATGACATATATGTCAAAAGACTTCAATAAAAATAACTCAGTTGAGAAGTGAAAATGTGAATAAAATGTTAATATCTACTATGATGGTTAATTTTATGTGTCATTTTGACTGGACTAGAAGATGCCCAGGTATTTTATAATATATAACCTCTTAGTGTGTCTGTAAAGACATTTCTAGGCTCAGTTGACTGGGTGAAGAACATTGCCACTCACCAATGTGAACATGCACCATCCATTTGGCTGAAAAAAATGAATTTCTCTCCTCTTTCTGAGATAGGCCATCTATTCTCCTAATCTCTAGGATTGGAGGTCCTGATGCTTGAACTCTCAAACTCTGGGGTTTGTACCAATGCCCCACAATCCACACTTAGCCCACAAAATTCTCAATCTTCGAGCTTCAGATAGAAAGTTATAAGATGATAATTCCCTGGCTCCCAGGTCTTTAGATTAGGATGGAATCATGTCATTAGAATCTGTGGTTTTCTAGTTTACAGTTAGCATATAGTGAAGTTTCTTAACTTTCACAATCGCATAAATTGATTATATTGTGAGTGTATGAGGGTGTGTGTGTGTGTGTGTGTGTGTGTGTGTGTGTGTGTGTGTGTGTGTGTGTATGTTGAGTCTTGGGTCAGACCATGAATAATTGTAACAAAGAAGAGGTTTTATTCATATACTGGTGCCAGGTCTATCTATACCCAGGACTCAGGATTCCTGAACTCAGTGCCCAGCCACCTCAGTCAGAAGTTTACAAAGGCAAAGAACACGAAGTTCCATTCTGTGTAGGTGCAAACAGAAGGTCCTCTCAAGCAAAACAAGCTTTTGTTTACAAAAGAAGAAACGGATGTTTGTTACAGTCATGCAAATCCAGGTGATTATAAAAATTAACCCTTAGTGGCTTTTAGCATTTGGAAGTCCGTTTTTGCTTTATATGTCTCTTAAGCACAGAAATTTTAAAAGTTTAAACAAAGTTAGTCATCAACCTAACGCTAGCCATCACATTTCCTCCTTGAGTTACATCCTGAGTCAAATCCTTGACTCTGTGGTGGGTACCTGTCATGTTGGACTTAATCACCTTCAGCTTAATTGCTCCTAAACATGAGCTTATGTATCTGGTTGTAGCATTTGTAATGCAGGAGCCAAAAGTAAGCCGCAGGAGCAGAGGGCTGGTTTTTTAGGGATATTCACTCACACTGTGAACCCCAAGTTCGCATTTGCTGTAATTAAATAAAATCAGCCTTGGGTCAGGAGTTGGAGCCAGCAACTAGTTGACAGAAAATAATCATAGATAGTCAGAGGGGTTCTGGAATATGGATATAGAGAAGCACAGGAAGTAATAGGGAGGACTTTGAGTGCGGCAATCTTTTTTGTTTTGGCAGAGCAGAAGGATGCCCTCCTTCAGAGAGGCTGGTGAAGAGGGAAGGTCAGCTGACTGCTCTTCAACCTCTCTGAGTGGTGCAGCTGACAAAAGAGGTACCAGTATCTCCTCATCATAGGGACCTTTCCATCTCTGTAAAGTGTTTTCGAAGTTTGGCCAAATTATCCCTGACAATTGCTGAGTAATTTCATAGAAACAACAACTTTCCCCCTAAAGCCATACAGTGGCCTCCCTTGTGCTGTGTAGAGCAGGTAGGTCGAGTATTCTCCCATGCTGTAAACCCACCTCGGCTGAAAAAACCATCTGTTCTTCCAGCTTGGCAGTTTTTTTTTCTTTTTTTTTTCTAGTATAAACAGATCCTGGGCTGTTTGGCTTCCCAGGATTTTGAAGTTAGTGTCAGTCATTACTGTACCAGTGACACCAAGTGTGGCTCCTGCTGGTCCTAACCCTAAACTTAGGCTTTGAGGAGGGGAATTGTACGTTTTTCCCTGAATACGGAGGCTGGAAGGACCTGTGTCCGTGCATCCATGTGTTTTCTCCCTACTAGACCATCATAAACATACTTCCAAGGGAACAGGGATGCCAAGATACAGAATTTAAGGGGTTGATGCATCTGTCAAGTGGGCAAGCAAGGGTGCAACCCATCAGCACATGCAAACCAATCAATTTTAACCAAGAAATGAAGGAAGGAGTGTACCCCTGACAAAGTGGTGGCCGGGAGCTGGTGACATTCATGGCAAGTTTGCATTTGTTTTTAAAGGGGAATATAGACATATTTCCAATGAAAGAGTAGGCGGGAACATAGACAAAAATAACATTATTACTCTACAATCTGTGTCAGTCTTATCTTTAGTGGATCTTCACGGGCTGTCTTAAGGTTGCTGTTGCTGCAACAAAACACCATAACAAAAATACAAGTTGGGGAGGAAACAGTTAATTTGGCTTACACTTCAGCATTGCTGTTCATCACTGAAGGAAGTCAGAACAGGAACTCAAACAGGGCAGGAACCCAGAGTCAGGAGCTGATGCAGAGGCCATGGAAGGGAGCTGCTGCTTCCTGGCTTGCTTCCCCTGGCTTGCTCAGGCCACCTTCTTATCAAACCCAGGACCAGCAGCCTAGGAATGGCACCACCCACCACAGGCTGGATCCTCCCTCAGTGATCACTAATTGAGAAAATGCCTTACAGCTAGATCTCACTGAAGCTTTTCCTTAACTGAGGCTCCTTCCTCTGATGACTCTAACTTGCGTCAAGTTGACACAAAAATCCAGCCAGTACACAGGCCTTGGTGATGGTCCATTTTTCTGCAGCCAGGTCATCGTCCCCTGTGATGACCTTGACTTGTGACTAATGTATCCAGGTGTGGACACCACCTATCTTGAAAGCAGTAAGGGTGATCAGGATAAGGTGTGGTCTCTTCAGGCAAGGTCCCAGTTTCCTTCAGCCCTAACATTCCAGCTTTTTGTTGAGAATAAGCGATGACATACTGTCTTCTGTAACTGCTTCTCAGCTCAGGTTAGTATGTCATTGTCAGGGACCATGAGGCTGAAATGCTAGCCAAAGGCTAAGAGTTGAGGTTTCAGGCAGTAGGGCGGGTTTACCAGGAGCATGTGATTTGCTGACCCAGATGAAGAGACGAGTAGCAATCACATTACTGAACTTTCAGTAAGTTCAGGGCTCAAAGTCATTTAGAGCAGTTTGTAATTCACAGCTGATTCCTGGGTAGTATCTGTTAGCCAAGTGGAAATCTGCTGGGACAGATAATAGACTAGAGACAGAAGTTAAAGTTTAGGAATGTAAAGAAAAATCTTACATTTAGAACTTCCCCTTCAGGAATAAGTAGGTGGGGAAGTATAAGCTGTTAGTTGACAGGAGTTCTTACCTAGAGTCCATTTGACCTGTGGCAGATAGATCCAAGTTACAACCCCAAGAAGCTTGTGTGAATTTAAAGTGTACAAAAAGAGATAAAAATTTTAGATAGATTAGTATTACCATTGTTTGTAATCTCTACAGAAATCCACATTGCAGGAAAAAGCAGTAGACCCACTCCTTTGAATCAGAGTAAAAACTTTGGAACCCCACAAAAGCGATTTTGGGTTAAAAGCATTAACATACTTTGCTATGTCCAGAGGGCTGGATACATCTAGATTGTACGGGTTGCTATTAGTACAATGAAAAGTCCCTTTTAGTCTATACTTAGAAAACAACCAAAGGAAAATTTTAAATTTGAGCTTGTGACTGTAGTAGTCAGTACTTCACCAGGGCCAATTTAATAGCCTATCAGAACCCCATTGATTAATATAGTAAAACTCTGAACCTTTAAAGTCTCAACACCATTTATCATCTTTAAGTTTTATTATTATTTTTAATTATTTTCTCAGACCCTTACAACTCACATAAAGCTCAAACCTTTTTCCATTCAATCGTTTACCACGAGACACAAGTGATTTATTACTAAAAGCAGTCATTTCAAATCAAGTTCTTTTAAATAGAGGAATAATAAAAAAAAAAGTTACATTGAAAGGTGTTTTGTGAGTTTGGCTTTCTCACTAGAGCTAATAGCTCTAGAAAAAACAAGGCCTGATTTTCATGTATGAAATGCATTGACCAGGCAGCTGCTGCTAAGCTGATAAAGCTACAGTTAGCCAACAACACCATCAGAGATCTGAGAAGAATAAATTTGAGAAAGAAGTATAAACCAAATTACTTCTGTATCAATAAATGACAGTGATTTACAAGCTACCTGGACCATTATCTTCCTCCTTGGAAATCTCCATGGAAACAGAGTGCCTTTAGTTTCCAGCACACAGGACAGCATTAACTCTTTGACTGCCACACAGGGCACCATCAACCTTCACCTGATAAACCCAAAAGATCCAAGAGACTTTCCTGTGGGTGAGGAACTTGAGAGACTGGTCTACCTTAGTGAGGAAAAGAAGGGAGTCACTTCTCCAACATCCTACTTGTCCACAGTCTCAGTGGGGTCCTAGAGGTCGGCAAGGTATGGTATAGCTAGAGTTTTCCTGCCTGGCCCACAGTCAGGAAAATCTCTGTCACCCGCCAGTCCCACAGCCGCTCAAACCCGATCAAGTAAACACAGAGACTTATATTGGTTACAAACTGTATGGCCATCCCAGGCTTCTTGCTAACGGTTCTTACAGCTTAAATTAATCCATTTCTATAAATCTATACCTTGCCACGTGGCTCATGGCTTACCGGCATCTTCACATGCTGTTTGTCATCGTGGCGGCTGGCAGTGTCTCTCACTCAGCCTTCCACTTCCCAGCTTTATTCTCCTCCTTGTCCCACCTATACTTCCTGCCTGGCCACTGGCCAATCAGTGATTTATTTGTTGACCAATCAGCAACACACTTGACATACAGACCATCCCACAGCAGTATGGAGCACTTTTGCCCATTGGTTAGTGTTATCATGATCCAGGTGGAGTCTTCTGCTTTGGAAGAGACCTTAGGGCTGCCTCTAGGATCTGGCATTTTTGTCTGTCATGGGAAGCCTTTTTTATTAAACATGTAATTGCCATATTTAACAGATCTCTGAAGAGTTTTGAAGACCATCTACTAAGTATATCCAACTTTAAAGAATCTTTACTTGTTTTCAGTTACTTGTTTTAGGCTTAACCTTGAAAACAGATGGTTAAATAAAGCTTGTCCCTGTCGATGGATTACATTTTTAATCATAACCTTTTCAGTCTTGTTTCCCAACTTTTTTTTCTGGTTGCTCAGGCATTATATAAAAGAACATTCCAAAGGTAAAAGAGAGAATTGCCTACATTCCCTATCTGTAAAGCTTTCTTTTTGTATTTTTCCCCTGCATATAGGTGCAAGTAAATACAGCTTTAATATCTTAATTATCAAATATATGTTGTTTTTAGGTCCAAATATTTTAAATAAACCTTGTTTTCATTATGTTGTCTCATCTGTTATTATTATTCTCAGAATAAGTATCATCACACAAAAATCCATCCCAATCTAGAATACCTTGGAAGCCTGTTGTTATTCGAAAACATCCATTTCTTTTAAACAAGAATTGAATCCAAGTTACACATACAGTATACTTTAATAAATTAAGATTACCTATGTATAGATTTCCAACCATCAACCCTCTTGCTACAAATTTTATGCTAACTTTTGTTACGGATTTTACAGATCTTTAAATACACCTAATTAAATACACTTACAAATCTTGAAATATTGATCTCTAAGAAGTCTTTAATTTCTTTCTTTATTTCTTCCTTGACCCATTGGTGATTCAGTTGAGCATTATTAAGTTTCCATGTGATTGTAGGCTTTCTGTAATTTTTGTTGTTGTTGAATTCTAACTTTAAACCATGGTGGTCTGATAGAACACAGGAGGTTACTCCATTTTTTTTTTGTATCTGTTTAGATTTGCTTTGTGGCCACTGTTGGTGGGAATGCAAACTTGTACAGCCACTTTGGAAATCAATATGACTCTTTCTTAGAAAATTGGGAATCAACCTCTCTCAAGACCCAGCTATACCACTCTTGGGCATATACCCAAGGAATGCTCAATCATACCACAGGGACACATGCTCAACTATGTTCATAGCAGCATTATTTGTAATAGCCAGAACCTGGAAACAACCTAGATGCCCTTCAACTGAAGAATGGATAAATAAAATATGGTACATATGCACAATGGAGTACTACGCAGCAGAGAAAAACAATGACATCATGAGGTTTTCAGGCAAATGGATGGAACTAGAAAAAAATCATCCTGAGTGAGGTAACCCAGACTCAGAAAGACAAACATGGTATGTATTCACTCATAAGTGGATACTAGATAGATACTAGATGTAAAGCAAAGGATAACTAGACTGCAACTCACAACTCCAGGGAAGCTACCTAGTAAAGAGAACCCTAAGAAAGACACAGGGTTCGCCCCATGACAGAGAAATGGATGAGATCTACATGAGCAAACTGGGGGGGGGGGGCTAATGGAGGGCAAGGGTTGGGGGAAAGAGAGCCAAGGGGAGCGGGATGTCCCAGCTGGATCAGGAGCAGAGTGGGAGAACGAGGAGGGAGATACCATGATAAATAAAGACCTCAGGGGAATAGGAAGAAGCAGAGTGCTAGAGAGGTCCCCAGAAATCCACAAAGATACCTCCACTGTAGACTACTGGTAATGGTCAAGAGAATGCCTGAGCTGACCTGCACTGGTGTTCAGATGGCCGAACACCCTGGTTGTCATGATAGAACTCTCATCCAGTGTCTGATGGAAGCAGATGCAGAGATCCACGGCCAAGCCCCAGGTGGAGCTCCAGGAGTCCAATAAGCAAGAGAGAGGAGGGACTGTATGAGCGAGAGATATTGAGACCATGATTGGAAAAAGCACAGGGACAAATAGCCAAACTAGTAGAAACACATGAACTGTGAACCGATGGCTGAGGAGCCCTCATGGAACTGGAGCAGGCCCTCTGGATAAGTGACAGTAGATAAGCTTGAACTGTTTGGGAGGCCCCCAGGCAGTGGAGCTGGGACCTGTCCTTGGTGTGTGGGCTGGCTTTTTGGACCCTGGAACCTATGCTGTAAAGTCTTTCAGGTAAACCAGGCTTAAAAGAAGACCCTGAGACCAGAGCACTGCCTGGAAGAAGCAGAAACTAGTCAGTCTGCCTGGAAAAGGCTTAGACTAACTGAGGCACCTAGAAATGACACCCTTCAACCTGTTGAGCTGCCTAAAGGTGCTCTCTGTTCCCAACATTTGTGAGCTGCTGGGATAGACTTTGGTGAAGCAGATATCTTTGAATCACTTTTGTTCCTGTAAGTAACCTTTTACCCAGGTCCTTGTAAGTGACATCAATAAAAATGATTGTTTCATTTTATAATTTCTTATAACTAAGAAAAAGAATGCCTTTGTTAGTGAATTTTTAGTTATGATTCAAGGAAAACAATGGTGACCAAGTGGCTTGTCACCACTTCCATTTTCCTCAAGGAAAAGTTACTCCCAGACATGTATTTTCAGATGTTAATATAGTTTATTATCAGCTATGCTCCATTATTTGTTTTCTGTTTGCTTTTTCATTTTAATTTTTAAATTAAAATTGCTTCATTCTACATATTTCCTAGTTACTTTCCATTTATGGCAAATGATTGTTAAGTTCTACATGTGTTAGTTGGGGTTTCTATTGCTGTCATGAAACACCGTGACCAAAAAGCAAGTTGGGGAGGGAAGGGTTTAATAGGTTTACACTTCAGCATTACTGTTCATCACTGAAGGAAATCAGGATAGGAACTCAAATAAGGTAGAATCCTGAAGGCACGAACTGATGCAGAGGCCATTGAGGGGAGCTGATAGCTGGCTTGCTTTCTCTGGCTTGCTAAGTCCACCTTCTTATAGAACCCAGGACCACCTGCCCAGGGATGGCACCACCCACCATAGGCTGGGCTCTCCCTCAATGATCACTAAATGAGAAAATTCCTTACATCTTATACCTTGGATCTCATTGAGGAATTTCCTCAACTGAGGCTCCTTCCTCTCTGATGACTCTAGCTTGTGTCAAGTTGACACACAAAACTAGCCAGGACAGTTCTACGTACAGTGTTTTCCTTTTCACATTCATTTAAGTCAAAAAGTTGAGTGGACTTAAAATACAAGCAAAAATTATAAAGTTGACAGCTGAATGGATGAAGACTGGAAGACAGTATGGGCTTTTTAAAAAAAGGAAAAGTTAAAATCAGTTTTGGCAAGTCATTTTCTGGAAACATTAGTCCTAAAACATGACCCCAGGGGAAAAATGTAGATAGAAAATGAGTTAAGAAATATTACTGCATAATTTTCTAAGTGAGTCACAATGCACATTAGCAAATTAAAAGCTTGCAATCATTTCCAATGGAGAATCTTATTTAATTTTAACTCGGCAGTTTACAAATTTACTTGGGCCTCTCTGGAATGAACAATGATGTTCAACTGTAAAGGATTTGCTACTGGATAACTGGGAGGGTAACTTTTTCTTATGACTATTGAGACCTGTTTTAGAAACACTGGCTGTGAAAAGTTATATGGAAAAAGGGGCTTTCTGGGATTGATGCAAAACAGAGTAACACCTAGGGCCTTACTCTCTCATTCTCTGAGTTCTTCTGGGGGTCAGAGAGCAGCCAAGCTAGCAGATACCAGAAACAGGCTGAACAGGGAGAGGAGACTCAGAAAGAGATGAAGTGTTGACTAGCTCTGGCGCAGGTCAGGTCCCGGAAGACTATAACTGTGCAGGCAGCTGGGGAGGCTGTAGATTCTGCACAGACAGCTGGCAAGGGGCTCTTAGGCCTCAGCAACAGGGAAAGGGGTGCTTTGGGAGCTTCAAAAATAGCTTAGAATGATTCATTTTGAGTTTTGGGAATCTTGTTTGCTTTCAGAATGCAGTCTCAAGATTAACCTTCAAATATGGATTATCATTTAATTTTCTGAGATCTGCCTGAATTTTGATGGGTGTTCAAAAATAGTCTACGTGATAACAATTGGTGGTCAGAAATTAAATTAAAATGGAAATTTAAAGGATTATTTTCAATGTCTGTAGAACATTGTTTCAAATGTGCTTATTTATTAAAGATGCTTTTAATATGAAAAGGGTCAAAATTCAGACAGGATCACATGGTCAAAACCAAAAAACTACCACATTAACAATCTTATAATGGGTTTATTTTGTAGGCAAAAAAACTAAAAATGCAAAAAAAATCAGTATGGAGCAGAATTTTCTTTATGTACTAAGAAATGCAAAGACAAGAGCTTTGAACCAGTTATCCTCATTTCTGGAATGAGAAATGGTATTCAGCTGCAAAGCATTTACTACTGGATAGCAAAGAGGAAAAGTTTTGTGTGAGGTCCTCCTTGCCTAGCACACAGCATGCTATAAATATCAATCATGCATTCCTTTACAGAAAACATTTTGTTTATTTTCACCCTATATTGCTCAATGTGGTATGGCTGAGAGACTTACATTTTTCTATTTTGTAGGCGAGAAAACAAAAATAATATAACTTGAGAAGTTCAGACTGAATCACTGCAATAGACAATAGCTGAAGAAATGGGAAAGGAAGCCAGCATTTTTTTCAAACACATAAATTAAACCATAGACCAGAATAGAAAAAAAAGTTATTAATTGTTCTTGGTTTTCTAAATACTACTGTGCTAAAAGACCATAGCATGAATCATTGACAATATGAGAACCAATGATGTCAATCAGTTTTGGAAGTGAGGAGCCCTACAGTATTCCTATGCCTTCTTACTCTATAAAATCTTACTGGTTCTTCTGATAGCCAACTAGATTTGTGTTCTCTCAGAGTGAGCACAAAGTTAGTGATGCACTGGGGAAGCTTTTTTGCAGTAATAGAATGGCAGAGGATATAACTACCACCAAATCAGGTTTTGGTAAGCATTGCATCATTCATGCTCAACTTCTCTTAGGAGTGCAATGAAGTAAGAAGAGTGTAAGCATGGTTCAAGGGGAGCTGAAGAACTTTATACATCATTTTGAGTGAAGTGAGTCTACAAAGTTTCTTTTACATCCTTTAGTGAAGTTCACCCTCCTTCACTGTGACAAGGAGATGATCTCTATTTTTCTAACTATAAAATGAAATTCAGAGATGGATAGCTCCCCACAAGCATTTCTAGATTTTTACGTTTTTTAATTCTATATGTTTCTTTCTCAAGGTTTGTTTCATTTTTATTAGGCCTCCTAAATGTGGATAAACTTCAAAATTCCTGTCCTCACTATCATAGTCTGTAGGAAGACTTTTTTGTCCCACCAGCCAATTCCCAAATAACCACACAGAGACTTATTGTTAATTATAAATGCTTGGCTAATAGATCAGGCTTGTTACTAACTAGCTCTTACATTTTAAATTAATCCATATTTCTTATCTATGCTCTGCCACATGGCAGTACCTTTTTCAACATGGCAAGTTCATCTTGATTCTCTCTGATTTTCCTTGTGAATCCTGAGACTCTTCCCTTCTTCTTCATGCTCTCTTTTTGTCTGCAAGTCCCGCCTAACCTCTACCTGTCCAGGTATTGGCCAGTCAGATCTTTTATTAAACAATGAGAGTAATACCTATTTACAGTGTACAAAGATTGTCCCACAGCAATAGTTTATGCATGTGAAGATTAATTCTGATTATCAGTTTGATTGCCTTAACAAAATCTGGGGCATTAAAGAGGCACACATTAGTGTGCACCTGTGAGGTAGTGTCTAGAGAGGTTTAGTTGAGAGGAATGGCACCAGCCCATATGCTCAATTCTTTTCAACTTCCTGGTGGGCACAGGGATTAGGGTGCTTTTACTGATACACTATCTCCCTCTCCATTGTAGATTTCATTTATCTGAATTATGGGACCAAGCAAAGCCTCCCTAAAGTTGTATTTTGCTAGGTATTTGGTAGAAATATTGAGCAAAGTAGTTGACATAGTACCCTTATTTGTTCAGCCTGGGTATCTGTGGTTTAACAGGAATATCTGCTACATGGTCTCCAGAACACATGTGGTCCTCTATAGTCTATGGTCCTGAATTGATTTCATCATTTATGGACTCTTTTGTACTAGTTCCATGAAGAATTGGTGACATTTCGAAGGACTGTCCTATGACCCTAGAGCCTGAGTTCTCAGACCTAAGGAAAAGTCTTACCCTTTGTGTATGTATGGTGATTGGACCAAAGACTTTAAGCAGGTTTATCATGGACTAAATATGAGGTCAGAAAAATGTATTTGATTTTTGTGGGTACTGACCTGATCTGAAAGGATGGTGGAATTTTCAGCAAGCCTGTTTCTTCCAAACCACCAACTCATATATTCTATTTAGGAAAACAGAGAGGTTTTTTTCTATATATTTATTTTATTTTCAAATTCCACTACTTCTAGCTAAATAGCTACAGTGGTTTGAATATGGAAGATCCCCCCAACAGGCTCATGTGTTTGAACAACAATTCCCTACCTAGCTGATGGCACTGTTTTGGGAGGTTTGGAAATCTTTAAGAGGTGAGACACAGCTAGCCCAGTAGGTTACTGGGGAATGGCTAAAGTATAAGCTGGCCCCGTTTTGGCCCAAATATCTCTCTCTGCAAGCACCCTTATCTTTGAAATAAAGGGAAATAAAGTCTTTTCCTTTTAGGTTCTATGAGAGGATGGGACCCTATCCTCAGTGGGTACTTTGCTCAATGTTGTTGTACAAGTGCCTCCATCCCTATGGAAGTGAAAGCTGCTTACCCTCTGAGTAAGTACAGCAGGGAATTATCTAGTTACCAATTGAGTGTAAGATGAACTCTGATGACATGTGGTGCTCTGACATTCTTCTGGTCAAGGACTAGTATTCCTCATTCTTGAACACATGTCTGTAACACAATATGTCTGTTTGTCATTATACATGTGAAATTTCAGTATCTTTATAACCTCTTTGTAGACTACCCATGATGCACATTACATTCTGGTTTAATGCTTATTCAATAATAAGAACTGTTTATTTCTCTACTGCATTGGAGGAGATATTTCCTGGGTTAGAAGATTTTGTTTTTAATTCTATTTCCCCAACAATCAGTATTCTCGATCAGTCAGTCAAACTGTTCTCAAAGGTGCCTCATAGAGAAATGTTGGGGGAAAGCAAAGTCAGAGCAGACTGCAAAGTATAATCACTAGTTTTCTCTTGATATGTTTATGTGTTGAGTGTGTTGGTGTTCTAAGAATATTTTTCAAGTTATTGATTCTCTATCCTACATTTTCACCAACCATTTTCTTTCCCTCTAGTAAATCCTTAAGGGTAAATTCCTTTTCTATGTTTTCAGTGATAGCTTTCTCAAAACCTCAATAGTGATTTCTAAATGAGTCTCTCTCTAAATGAAGGTGAAGCCAGGAGGGAGGGAGGGAGATAGAAAGCAAGAAGAGGGAAGGGAGGAAGGCAAGAAAGAAGGAAAGGAGAAGAGAGGAAAAGAGGAGGCCAAGGGCAGGCTGGCCCTTTCTGCTCTCAGTAGTAGAGATGCCAGAAAAGGATGAGTCAGGTGCAGTTGGCACTCTGTTACTGGAGAAACATACAGATTAGCTTGTGTCTGAGTAACCAAGATTCAACAGCAGCTATTGGACCCCAACAGAAATAGATCTCCTGAGATACTTTCATCACATAGATAGGGGAGACATACTGACATCAAGTCACATGACTACCAATGTGGGGGAGTGAGTGCTTGTTGAACATGATCTTTATATTTGTACATTACTAGCGCTATTCAAAATGTTACCATCTAAGGTAGTATTATTTTATTGATTTGAATAAAGTTGTAGAATACATCCGAAGTCTGAAATAAGATTGTCCTTTTGCTGAAGGCTTTTAGGGAGAAATTGTCACAAGATTTTCTGGTAAGACAGATGCTATTAATGTGGAAAAACAGTCAAATTTGCCTTGACCTATATGAGCTTCGATGGTGGATTTGATTGTGGACCAGGTTCTGAATCTCATAGTGGGCAGATCCACAGGCTTCCAGCTACTATTAGTCAGTTGAATCAAGTAAACGCTGATTCATTTGTTGGAGATCTTTTGAATATAGTTACTCTTAGGTGGATCCAATGGACAAACTCCATTCATGTGATTCATGTCAGGTTTCAGGACTCAGTGGATTGAAAGAAATTATATGGTTTCACCTTAGCATGTCAAATGAAGAAATTCTGCACATTGGCCAGCAATATGCTGGATTCTTTTTATAAATGATTTGGCATTGCTGAACTATCATTTTATAGCAGATTAAAACTATGAATCCTGTCTTTTGCTTGCCTGCAGCAGTGCTTCAGAGGGTGACTGTACACAGCCTAGATTAGTGAGCTTGATTAGATGATGGAAACAATGTCTACTATTTCTCTCAATCTCAATACTTCTGTGTTTGACGTTCTTATTGCACACAAAATATTAAGATTTGTATATTAAATGAACTCTAATAATTATACTGTATAATTATTTTGTAAAATTAAGTCCTGTATTATATTTTTAGCATTTCTGTTGGTCTAAGGACAATTTTTTGTTTATGTTTGAAAGGTTTTTCATTACTCTTGAGACCAACAGGTTTCTAATATGAGAGGCCTATTGAAGATTTAAGGTTCCACATCTGCTAGAGGTTGGGCAGACTTTGACTCCAGTGACCCCTTTCAAGGTGCACATACCCTAGTGGACCCAAAGAACACGTTTGAGCATTTCCTCAATTTAATATATTAAAATTAAGAAAAACACAGATCTGAGACCCAATTGATCAAGTGAATCATGCTATGTTTTAAGAAACTGGATTTTAAACATATTTAAGGAAATCAGAAGAGAATTCTAAATAAAAAACATAATAAATATTTAGATCATGATTACTTTGAAATGGACACATCACCAAACACCTTATTATGCACATTGTATCAAGTAAATCTCCCAACACTATTTTCCAGATGAGCAAAATACAATGCAAAGATGTTGAGCCTAAGATCACAAAACTTGAAAATACCAGTACCTGGATATGTTTTATGGCAGGACTTGTCTCTAACAAAATTTGTAATTTCATTATCTCTGTGCTATTGCTTTTAAATAAGTAATTGCCCATTGAGTTAGGCAGATCTTTTATGATTTAGTTAAGTAATAAATCAGTATTTTATTTCTTGTAATTCACATAAGGACTCCTGGGGCTTCTGCCTTTCAAATTTTACTAATGGTTCCTGGTAACTCCTACACGTTTAATAAAGAAATGCCTTCAATATTTTGGGGCAGAAACAAATTCTAGTTTAAAGCCAAATTTAAATTTTATAAACTTTTGCGGGTCTAGGGGAAAGAAAACTCAAATTGCCTTCTTAAAGTTAAGAGCAACTTGGAATTATAAATACTAAATTTTTAAAAGAAATCTAATATAAGTCATATTTTCCCTTCTTGTTTTCCTCAAAGTCAGTGGTTTCATTGATGATGAAGTTGGAGACTATGTTTCTCTGTAACATGACCCAATTCATCCACAATGCTAAATAAGGAACTCTATTAACCTAAAGTTAAAAGGTTAGAGTCTAAAATAAACAAACCATCCTTCTTTTTTCAATGCAAGTCACATTATAGCTATGCAGAATCCCAAAGATCTGACCTAGCTGTTGTGGTGGGGGGTGGGGTAGGTCTTTTTCCAAATCCACTCTCTGTAGTTAAAGTGCAAACTGATGATTTCTCCAATAGCTTTCAATCTCACCTATTTTATTAAACTTATCTACTCCACCACTTCCTTCTAACTCACTTTGATACCTGTTAACATATCTTCCTCCCAACTAGATAGTCTCTTTTTTTTTCAATTGTTACTATTGTTAATAACCTACTGAATCCAGTTAGTACTGACAATGTATGAATAGATGTAGGGTTATCCACCCAGGCATGGACACCCCACCAGGAACCAAACCTCCAAAGGAAAGTGACTCTTTTCCTCTCATCAGCCATCAATTTCTAATAGCTCCTCACGTAGGAGTGGATGGACCCTTGAGAGTCCTCCTACATCAGTGCCAAAATTTTGACTGCTTGATATGGGATTTTGTGTAGGTGATCTAGGCTGATGGGAGTTGATTTATACATCAGCCATGTCATTTCCAGCATTTCACAGCTCTCCTCCCCATTCTCCAGCTCTTACCTCTTTCTGCTCGTTCTTCCACAGTATTCCCTGAGCCTTGGATGGGGTGAGGTTGATATAGATGACTCCTCTACAGCTGAATACTTGTAGTATTTTTGAATTTCTGAATTTCTAAATAAGTATTTCTGAATACTTATATAATGTTTATTCTCAGCACTTTGACCAGTTATGAGTCTGCATTATCCACTACCCAATGCAAGAAGAAGCTTCTCCAAGCAAAGTTGGCAGGAGCAGAAATCTATGAATATAAAATAAATGTAAATATTAAGAAGGTAGTTTGACAAAATGACAATTTAGCTAATGAGACCAGTAGGTTCAACCCAGCTACCTACGATCTCACAACCTTTTTACCAGGGCTACAATATCAGGCATGAAATCTCTCCTATGGAGTAGGCTTCAAATCCAACCCCATATCCACCATGCCGCTATTGCACAAGTGGTCACAGCTTGCCTGATAGATTGATATTGTAGAATGCAGCGCCCAGTGCTGAGTAAGACCACTGTTGTCTTTTCTCATCTAGCAGTTTACATTGAACCTTCCAGCACTATGAAAGCTAACTACCAGAGAGAGAGAGTTTCCTAATCAGGTTTGTGATTGATTGCTTGATGTCCTGCAACCAAAGTGGGTGGTGGCTTCAGCTACAGTTTTATCATTTAGTATTTGAGTAACCAAGAGCTACAGCCATGGCCTCTGCTGTTTTGGGTGACTCTGAGGCCTTCTGGCCAATAACTCATAGGGAAGTATCTTAAGGCTGGTGCTTAGATTTTCATCAAATAACCCATACATTCTGGTACTACGCAAAAATATCTCTGATCAACCTCTCCTTTTAGTATATTTTAAATTATCTTATAAATGCTTATAAACTAATGAATTTCCATAAGGCTTCATTAATTTTGATTAACCCACTCCTTATCTTCTTGCTCGATCTTATCATCCTGCACTAAACCACACTTAAAACTTTAATCTGGAATATTTTATCACTTTTTTTTTGTATCACTTGTGTTTTAATATGTCCCTCTACACTTTTTACTTAGACTGCAAGAGTGTAAGTTTCCATATAGCTTTTTCATACACTCTTCATTTTGTTTAAGCCTGTTCTTGTTCCTTTACTTCCCCATCCCCACTGTCTCCCATGTTTGAACCTTTTTGTCCCAAGCACTCCCCCTACCTACTTTCATTTCATCTGTTTTTTTACTATCTACCATGCCTTAATGGGTCTGTCTCCAATGGTTCAGACCTCACTTCTGATTTCTGGTAACATAAAAGCAATTGATTATTCCTCAATTTCCAGAAGATTTTATCTACACCTGGGATGTGCAAGAGCTCTGTTGCAAATGTCATTGAGTTAGTAGAGAATTGATCTTGGTCTAGTTTAATGCTCTTTATCTCTACATGATCTGAACAAATTGAACATTTTGGAAGAAGAAAATGGACAGAGGACCAAAAGCAATCACAGTTCATCCGTTCCATCATCCTCTCATTCTAGTCACAGCACAAAATATGCCAGTGAGCCAGGCTTTTTATTCCCTGTGGCAAAGGTGCTAATGATGATGCAATAATGGTTCTCCCAATTATACTTAGGCTTGCTGAGTGCTGTGTGGAAATGCACTTGGTTATAGAAAATTATAGGAATGACATTGATTCTCAGAGACCAGCAGTACAGCCCTTTCATGGCTGATTCACACTTTTGTCTGCCTAACCTGAATCCTTTATTCAACACACTAATGTGTGAGAAATTAGTTTTATTTCTTACTATCTTAATTATTCAATGGCTGTTGAAAGGAGGCTCGTTGATGATTTGTTCAAATGTTTTATTCTGCTTTGAAAGATCAAGTTTATTTAATGGTGAAAGCGAAAAACATCTGTGGGTGGAATATGTGGATGAGTTAAATGCATTATTTTTCTGACATACAAACTCGAGGATGTTATCAATCAAAACATATCAGCATGTAAACCTAAATATGTAGTTAGGAGCCATAATTACTTTTCCATGAGGAGTAATAGTAATGTAATAGAAATATCTCCACATAGGGAATATTTAGGAGCCTCTGCTTTGTCCTAATGCATAAACTAAGCACATGTATGAAACAACATTCTATGTGAGCCAAAAGGACGAATGCATCCATGTGCATCCTTACTTTGCTGACAGCAACAGTTCACCTTCCTAGATGTCTGTGTTTCATGAAGGAGCAGGCTGTTCATACAAGGGGCTTTTGCTGCTTCCCAGAAATTTCAAGATCTGGAGAGATGACTGAGTGGTTAAGAGCACTTGCTGCTCTCCCAGAGGTCCTGAGTTCAGTTCCCAGAACTCACATGTGGGATCTGATGTTCTCTTCTGGTATGCAGGTGTTTATGCAGATAAAGTATTCATATATAAATAAATATACATAAATGTATATAATATATAAATATATTTTTATTTATTTAGTAATTATTACTTTAAAACTATATATTATATAAATAAATAAATAAATCTTTGCTGGGTGTGGTGGTTTATGCCTTTCATCCCAGTACTTGGGAGGCAGAGGCAGGTGGATCTCTGAGTTTCAGACCAGCCTGGTCTACAGAGCAAGTTCCAGGACAGCCAGAGCTACACAAAAAAACCTTGTCTTGGAAATAAAAAGATTTGTTCCCACTTGCACCAGACTCACTCAGGAGTCCTACCAATCACTTCTCTTCCCTGCCAAGGTATTATAAGAAGATGCTGTAGTGACTCACATGAACATCTGTTGATTTGAGGGATGAAGAAGAGGAGAAGTTCAGTTCAACCATGATTTATTCTGAGCCTTACTCACCTGGTGAGGAAAATAAGCTATATAATAACTGCCACCATTCACTAAATGCCACTCAGGTGTCATTTCCAGTCTCAGTCTTTGTTGGCATTATTTCAGCTTTGTCTTAGAAACAACCTAGCTGTCCCTCAACCGAAAATGGATAAAGAAAATGAGGTACATTTACACAATGGAGTATTACTTAGCTGTTAAAGGTAAAAATCTGGCACAAGGGAATTTCCCAGGAATCTACAAGGAATACCTCAGCTTAGACTCCTAGCAATAGCAGATACATAGCCTGGTCCCAACATTTCATGTGACCAGATTGGTGTCTAGTCCAATGGTCATCAGAGAGGTGTCATCCAGCAACTGATGGAAACAGATGCAGACCCACAGCCAAACATTAGGCAGAGTTCGGGGAATCCTTCAGAAGAGGAGGAGAAAGGATTGTAGGAGCCAGAGGGGCCAAGGACACCACAAAAAAAAAATCACAGAATCAACTAATCTGGGCTCATAGGAGCTCACAGAGACAACCAAAACCAGAGAGCCTTTTACAGTTGTGTAGCTTGGTCCTCTTGTGAGACTCCTCACAGTGGGAACAGGGGCTGTCTCTGACTCTTTTAGTGGTTTTTGGGACCCTAGTCCTTATACTGGGTCTCCTTGCCCACCCTTAATACATGGGGAGGTGCTTAGTCTTACTACAACTTGATATGCCATGTTTTGTTGATACTCACGGTGAACCTGCCCTTTCCTGGATGGAGATGGAAGAGGAGTGGATTGGAGTGAGTGGAGTGGGTGAGAACACAGTGGGGATTGACGAAAGGGACTGGGAGGAGAAGAGTAAGGGGAAACTGTAGGCAGGATGTAAAATAAATAAATAAATTTGTTAAAAAAGGAAAAAGCAACTTTATGGGGTTTTTTATTATAAATCCACCCTACAACAAAACATAGAGAATTAAATGACTCATCCTAGGTCACACCACCAGTCACCAGGACTGAGAACTAGATGGAAGTTGGGTAACCCAGCTCTACAGATGGATTTTTGAGCTCTATACTCTGTGTTGTGGATCTTTCTAACAAAATTGACATGATTCTGAAACATTGTGCTCTGCTCTCTTTTCAAACTTGCGACTATTTCCTCCATCTTCTAGCATCATCAAGCAGGCATTGTTTTCCTGTGGATGCTAGTTTTCACTGTCCCCCCTAACTAATCCCCCTGTGTCTCTCCCTGCTCGAGACCTGCATCTGTGCTTGGCTTCCCTAGCCTTGGATAATCTGTAAATAGATATTTATTGGAACTCAGCAACAATTTTGTAAGCTGATGAAACATATTTCTTTGCAACATGGAAATTGCTCCAAAGATGTTTTATTGAGTGTATATACATCTTGCCCTAGACCTGATATGTCCAGCAATAGCTGGATGAACTATTTTCCCTCTAGTTCAAATATTTAAACTGCTTTGCAGTGTGAATTGCCTCTTTCTCCATGGCAAATGTAAGATTAGTCAAAGAGCTAATTATGCATATTTCTCTATTAGATTTCTTCAACCTAACAGATTCTACTGTAGAGAAAACATTGATTTCCATAGCCAGTCACCCACCGAGGAAACCTTTCAGATTGAGTTGCACTGTGTCACACATGGAACTGAACAATCATGCTGGGTGGTGTGACTGTCACAAAGTCCTGATCCCAAGTTGGTTGTCACCCTTCCACTTTACCAACAGGCTCACCAGCAGTATCAGAATATTCCAGTAACTAAGCAGAATGCTCATGGGAGCCATTGCTACCTCTTTGCTTGCTGGTGAGGAGATGAGCTGGTAAGCATTTGTATGGGTTGGCATGCTTTCATACATAATTGTGAAGCAGTTACAACCCCAGGATCTAATTCTTTCCAATGTTAAGAAGCAGATTTTAAAATCACAGTATGTGTTTAGAGTTAACGGGCACAGATTTGAACGACAGATTTGAAAAATTTTATATTTGAAATCTATGAAAGTAAAAGGAAAACATCTGAAATGAGGAGAATTAAAGAAAAGAAAACAGCAACATAGCCAACATAGTCTGTTGTGAATGTATTTTCATGTAGCACCCACTCTCCTCTTTCCTTGCGACGTCTCGGTTATAGTCTAACCTCTCCTGTAAACAAGTTCATAGTTTTGACCAAATCATCTCATTGATTAGTTTTTGTTTATTTATAAAAGACAAAATGAACATAACATAAATGGATTAAAAGACACGTGTTTTAAAAATCTTTCTGGAAAATTAATTTAGTTATATACAAATATGTGTATGTCTGCATGTGAATGAAGACAGCCACAGAGGTCAGAGATTTGGGATTTCTGTAGAACCTGAGTTACCAGCAGTTGTGAGCCATCCAACATGACTATTAGCAACCAAACTCTGGTCTTTTATTAAGAGCAGTTCATGCTCCTAACCACTGAGTCATCTCTCCAGCCATCCAAATGAGTTTTATATCCTTGCATATCTATAAGATCTATATTTGAATCCTTATTTGAACAACTATGTGACTCTGACTAAGCATAAGCTCTCTAGCCTTGTTTGCTAAAATGCCTACAGAGCATGGAAGGAAAGAGTTATATAAATAATGCATATAAAATTTAGAACAATAATTCTCACTAGGAGAAATGTTGACCCCTTCCCTAGGGAATCCTTGGCAACGTCTGGCAAGATGGTTAATGGAAGTAAGGCATGCTACTAACAAACCCCCTTGCAAAACAGGGTAAAGACAGACCCTGTGACAAAATATCAATGTTACAAAAATCTCTGAGCACATTTTCTGGCTCATTTTAATGAGTAAATTCTAGCAATACTAGCTATTGTTGACCCTAGGGATCATCAAATTGAAACAAGTAAAAAATGTCTTAAAGCATATAAACACCCTGTGTGTACACATTAATAGACTGGAAAAACAGAGTTCTTGGACTCTTTGTTCATGCAATCAGAAAAATTACAGACCTGGCACAAGATCTGAGATTTCATATCCAAATCCTGCAGTCACAGTCCACCATTATATACCAAATTCAAATTTAGTCAAATGACATAAGACTCTGAAATTTTCCAGTATTTTATCAACCTAATCTGAAAGGGTTCCAAACTTAATGTGCATTAAAATTTCTCATTTTCCAAATTTAAAACCTACTGTAGATCAACCATAAATCATTTACTCCCCAAAATCCTGTGTAGTAATTACCCCTTTCCAATCTAGTGCACTAAATTAGATTATAATTATTAGTCACACTTGCAGCTTTTATTTGGACTCCAACTCTAGCCAACACAAAACAAATGTTTGGAATGCTTATAAGCACTTTCTCTTTAATTTGACAGGATTTTTTAACATTAAATAGATATTGTATAAAAGTTGAAGATTACTTGATATTGTGAAGTTTATAAGAATGCATAACCTAGCAAATATTGATCTATGAGAGTGTGTAATTTCCTCTGACCTCCCACCCAAGAGAAGGCAATATTATTTGAAGGTCAGTAGGAGATCAACTGGTCCTAGAGCATTTTCCCAATGGGCCTGGAAGATCATCTGAAACATGTGTTTTCTTGAGGTTTATTTTTGACATCCTTCTAAGCCTAGGAAGGAGCATAAAGAGATAAGAAGAATGAACCATGGACTTAGATTTTATGGGCTGATCCACCATTCCTATCTGGCTCATCTACCCACAAAAGGGCTTGAGGAGGTTAAGACTCAATATCTCATCTGAAAATTGCATTTTAGGCTAGTGCTGTCTGTATCACAGAGTTGTGGTTTTAAAAAAAAAAAGCAATTCCCAGGACCAAGGAAGAGCTCAATAAATGTCTGTAACTATTGGATGTGTCTGTTTGGTTTGCCACTGTAGACTTGGTCACCAGGATATTTCTACTTACAGACATTACGGCCTCAATGAATAGTTGTTAATAAATAGAGATGACTGGCCAGTGGGGTGACCTTGGTCAATTTATTCAAACCCTCTGAACTAGTCTTCATACGGAGAGTGTTCTTGTGAAAATTAAATTATGTCATGTTTAGGTCAACGCCTTACATAAAACATTTGTGTAATAGTTAACAATTAATATTGGTTGTTATTGTTAAAATCCCAATCATTGTTAGCTGTGTCTACCTTGAACAAGTCTTTTCATTCTAAGTTTTTATTTCCTTATCTAAAAACACAGTCATTAATTGAATATCTGGAGTGGAAGTGAAGAAAGGTGCATAAGCAATGCTGAGGTCATTCCAGGACAGTGTGATAAAGGGAGAAATGGGCAAAGGAGTTGAAAGTGTTTACAGAAGATTGAGCCCAATCATGAGCCATGAAGCAGAAATAGACAGATAAATAGAGAAAACAAACGCTGCCAAGTATGAAGTAGATCCACCTGCTTTAGTTGGTGTTAAACTGCTAGAAAAAGAAAGAGGAAGGACTGGTGATAAGAACAGAGTGCCTGAAGTGAGCTTCCCGCAGACATGCAGAGAGCTATATTAGCCAACAAAAAAAATACGATGCTTAAGCTCAAGAGATGGCTCACAAAGACACTTGCCACCAAGTCAGACAACCTGAATTTGATTCTAGATTCCACAGTCCCACATAGTGGAAAGAAAAAACAGACCCTTGCAAGTTGTCCTCTGTCCCTCACAAGTGCATTAAGGTGTAAACACACAGACACACACACACACAGACACACACACACACACCACTAAATAAAGAAAATACAATAAAAATATGCTGTTGAATGAATATATTTTTAGCACTTTTTTCTAGGAGACTTGTTAAGAGTTTGTAAAAAAAAAAAAAAATCAACCATTCTCACACCGTTTCTCATTATCCTGCTGACACACAGGATCTGTGCTGCTTCTCTATTATTCATTCAGTAAATATTTATTGAGGGCCCCACATGTGTCCTACACAGTTTTATATTCTTGGGAGAGAGTACCCTATGTGAAATTTTCATTTTAAGAGGTTTACCAATTTTTATGAACCAAATGAACAAACAAAAAAAAAAAATCTCTTACAGCACATAGTTTACATTCCAAAGAAGGGTCTTTGGAAATCGAACACAAGCTAAATACAGTATACAAAAAGGATTAGGGCTGTGGAAAAAAAGTCTGATTTGAAATAGAACAGTCACTGAAGTGACCTTTAAGGAGAAGTCAAAAGACTAATTCAACTCTGTGCTTTCTTGCAGAACAAACTACATTTACCATTGAATTGTCTAAGTGGCTGATTATTTAAGGCTTTCTTTTACATCTCTGCACTTCACTGATCAGGATCATTGCCATCTGTTCTTGCTTGTCTGAGCAAGATTCTCTCCATAGCATGACAATAAGATAACCATCAACGAATTATTCCAAGATAAATCCACTGTGTGAAGATAAAACCACCATGTGGAACCCAACACACTGAACTCACATCCTCTAGTTTTTCAAGATGAAGTGAGTCCTTGGCATGGACAGCTCTCCCTCTTAAACTCCTAGAGTAGAACCACATACTGGCACTACGACACCAGCCCTGGAGCCACCAATCAGGTCCTAATGATTCACTTCCCTTCCAAAAAAACCACCAAAATGTCTAGGTTCCTTGTCTTAGTTCCAGTTACTGTTGCTGTGATAAAACACTATAATCAAAGGAAGCGAAGGAAGAAAGGGTTTATTTGGCTTATGCTTCCACATCACTGCTATCGCTGAAGAAAGTCAGGACAGGCACTCAAAACAGGGCAGAAACCTGGAAGCAGTAACTGATGATGCAAAGGAAGAGTGTGGCTTATTGACTTGCTCCACATGGCTTGTTCAGCCTGCTTTCTTATAAAAACCAGGACTACCAGCCCAGGGATGGCACCACCCACAATGAGTTGGGCCTTCCTTCATCAGTCACTACTTAAGAAAATGCCCTACAGGTTTGCCTACAGCCTTATCTTACGAAAGCATTTCCTTAATTGAGGTTCCCTTCTCTTAGATAACTCTACCTTGTGTCAGGCTGATGTAAAACTATCCAGCACACTCCTGCAATAAGATAGCTAAATGACAGGATGTCCTAGTATATAAGAGAGATAACCTTCAAAATGAGACGGTGTCTGTTCTCTCCCAACTGTGTCATCCCTATAGACGTTCTGACCCAGGTGACCATTATCCCAGAGGCTTCCATAGAGTCATTCTAGGATGAATTCAGGTGGGTTTCTAAAGCTGGGAACTAACAAGGCAACTCCACATAGATTATCTGGTAGGTAAAAGAGGTTTATTTGGGGGTAACTTGCAACCAGTAAAGGAGTCGTTACAGGATCCAGGAGAGGTGAGGTGCAGTCCAGCGTGGTTCTCTGGAGAACTCTGACTTGGTCTGCAATCCAGCATGCAGGATTATGAGGAGCCAAGAGGGCCTGCATGTGTGTATCTTGAGTCTTAAGGGCTCCCATCTCGGCCACACCCGAGGGGCAGGTCATAGACTAATGTGGCAGTTACTGGCTGCCTCACTAGGGGCAGTGCTTCAAGGTCAAAGCTGCAGGTCTCTGAGAGATCCATGATGGGCGCCTCTTCTTAATCTCACCTCAAGAGGGTTCCAGGAGCACCTTTAATGCATCATGGCATTCACGAGATGACAAGCTGTAGTGCTAGAAATGCCCCCAAATCTGTCTGATGAGAAGACATCCTCTTCAATGGCTGCTCAAGTTGACACTCGATAGTTAAGAGGCAGAAACCCCCAAAAGAAACAATTCCAGCCACAGCCAAAGTAATGAATAAATTAATCTTATGAAGAAATTTCTCCTTCTTAACAAATTAGCTTACTTGCAAATACGATAAACATCCATAAAATACATATTTTGAGGTCAATGAAAGAAAAAACAAACACCTATCCATATAATTAATTTAATCAGGACAAACAACCCAACTGTATAAGTCAAGTCTTAAAGGCTTAATCGTGCTTACCTCATGGGTAATTAAGTCAAGTGTTTAAATAGTTTAAACTAGATCTTATGATATTTACATAATTACCTTACTTCTTGGCTGTGTGGTCACACTACAGCTAAAGGAATTTTTCTTTTTGGACTGGAGAAACTCTTGGTTCATTCACCTAGGTACTCTTTAAAAACAAGGCCCAAATGAAATTGGTTAAAAACTCACAAGCCAAAGTACTTTTCAAGTATCCTCTATGCAAACACATCTGGAACCTAAAGATTCTAGAACCTAGAATCTAGATCATTTCTAGAAATATTTAGATAATTGTTTAGGATCTGGAGTGCCCATCACTTTAGAAAATCCCACAGAATCTGTTGGCAGTTTTCCAATCTGAAGGAGAAGATGTATTTTAGATATTTTTAATTTTTAAAAAGAAGGTATTAAAATACTTCTTTCAATTGAACCATTCATTTAAACTAACACAAGAATATAGCTTAAAAATAAACTAACGTGACTGGTTTAAGTCTGTACTGCTACAATAAATCCCTGGAGCAACTAACCAATGGCATAGCTTGGGCTCAGAAATTGGCACTTGATTGTATCACCTTACATCATGGAGGTGAATGCTCTTAGCACACAAAACAAGTAACCAATTATGTCCTCAACCAAGAGTATGGAGAGAGTGGAGTCTTGAAGTCTTTTTTTTAACCCATAATTCCCTAAGGATCTCCCACTAGGACTCTCCACTTAAAGGCCCACAACACCTCCCCAAACCATCACCATGGAGACTAAAACTAAATGTGGGCCTTTGCTAGCTACTAAGCAAATTGTCACCTCTGTTTTTGAAAGTATACTGAATTAACACAAACCTAAACAAGGCTCAAAACTGATTTATACTAGCGGGTCTCATCTTCTTTGGTGACAGTGAGTCCTTTTAGAATCTACTAGATGATGTGGAACATCTCAGAAAAATCTATGTAGGGATAGTTTTAAATGACTCATAAAGTAAGAGGTTCCACAGAATATTGATATATATGTAATTCAGACTGATCTCCTCCTTGTTTAATTTATCTTATTTGCATGTAGTGCCAGAGTCCACATCCTGTACAGACTTTGATATACCTTACTACCACTAAGCTTCAAATTCAGACTCCCTCCATTTTTTAGATTAAAAAAAAAAAGTGGCTCACAATAAAAGAAGGAATTTTCAAAGCCAAACAGGCAATTAAAATAGGAAGGCAAGACTAGCTTCTGTACTGCTAAACCACACACACATTCACTGTATGTGAATGAAAAAAAGAAACAAAAAGGAAAGGAACATGACTGCTCGTAAGTATGGTGGAGGACAAAGTTTATTGTAGACGTGAGGGAGAGCATAGCCAGAGTCAGGGATGTCTGGGAGAATCCAGAATGGACATGACCAGACTTGAGTTGTGCCATGAGAGGAGCCAGGGGAGGGGAAGGGAGAGGGGAGAGAAGGGAACCAGGTACAGCAGCCAAGAAGCCCCAAAGAGAGTAGACAAAGGGGGCAGATACAGTGGTTGGATTGTATAAAGAAGGGCAGCTAGGGGAAGGCGTGTATGCTTCCCAAGCAAAGGCATGAGATCTCAAGTGCTGGGATTAAAGGTGTGCGCCACCACTGCCTGGTCTCTGTATTTAATCTAGTGGCTTGTTCCATTCTCTGATCTTCAGGCAAATTTTATTAGTGCACATAATATATCACCACACACATGCCAATTAATTTATGAGGAAAATAGCTTTTTGGTTCATTTCCAACATCAACACATGGAAGACTCAAGGTAGTCCCATAGTAAATAGGTTGTATTTCACATTAACTATGAAACTATGATAATATTTCACAAAGACTGTGATAGTCTTTCTCAAGATTATTTGAACATGTAACAATGTTGACAGAAGGATGCTTCCTAATTATGTTTACATGCAATATTCCAAGAAATGGCAATTAGGGAAACACTCTAATTGGTACACGAGCCTGTGTGCCAATCCCTGCATCATTTTAGAACTTTGCATTTTTGGCAAAAGTGTTAGTATATAATCTTATAACAGTCATAAATCATATGTTTATTATTATCGTTGTGCTTTGAAACCGCCAGAGTCCAAAGTGGCTATAGGCCGCATCTTTTGGAAAACCTTCTGTAATTCTCCCCATTTGGGCCTCAGATAGATTACTCCTCCACTTCCATGGCAGTTTCAGTTATGTACTGCTGTGTAAGAATCTCAGAAAGTAATGGCTGAAAATAATGGGTTATTATTTCTTTGGATACTTTGGGTTGACTGAGTTCAGTTTTCTTAGGGCCTGGCATATTATTCTTGTCAGATAGCAATTGACTGCACTTCCGAAATTCTGCACCTACTCATATGAAAGCTGACTGACGTCCACTGTCCTCTGGAAGCTCCAGCAGGACTACGAAGCAGAATGCCTAGCTGCAATTTCTCCAGCTGACTTCGAATTTCCTCCTAAGGCAGTGACTCAGAGCTGAAAGGGACCATCTCAGGAACCAGGATTCTAAGAAATACAGTTGGAAGGGCTACAACTTAAAAACGCTAGAACACTCAGCAAATCACTAGGGTGAGCTCATACCCAAGGGAATGAGAATTAGACTCTCTTTCTTAATGCAACAGTAGTATTCGATTTTGTACCTATCAAAGCATCTATTACTTGGTATTATAAAACCTACTCACTTGACTGTGTTGCCATAATTTGGATTTGAAATATTCTCCCAAAAGTCCCATGGGCTTCCAGCTTATTTCAGTAAAAACGTTTAAGTGGTGGGGTCTCATTCAAAGACGTTAGGTTACTGGAGGTATGCCCTTAAAGACTGTATTAATCAACGTTCTCTAGAGCAATGCCTCCCAACCTGTGGGTAGTGACCCCCTTAGCAAACCTCATCTCCAAAAATATTTACATTACAATTAATAACAGTAGCAAAAATACAGTTATGAAGTAACAACAAAAATAATTTTATGGTTGGTTGGCAGGGGGCAGGGGGTCACCACAACATGAGGAACTGTATTAAGGGAGTTTGAGAACCACTGCTCTGGAGGAACAGAATCAATGGAGTTTGTTTGTGTGTTGTGTGTAATATTATGAAAGAGGGCTTACTAGGCTAATTTACACAATGGGGGGACGAGTAGTCTAACAATAGTATCTCTATACCAGAAAGACTAAGAACCTGGTAGCTGCTCAGCCTTGAAGTTAACTGTGTTAGCAGCCCCAATTTAGTATGGAGGGCCTGGAAGATCCTGGAGAGTTGCTGGTCTTCGTTTCACACTGACAAGCCAAAGAAGCCGGAGTGTGAGCAAAGGATAGCAGCTACAGCGACAGGGATTGGCACACTGCACTCACCAGCAGGAATGAAGCCAGGCAGGTAAGCAGCATCGTTTTTCCTTCAAACCTCTGTATCTAGACCACCCACTTGCAAGTGCCACTCACTCAAAGGAAAGCAAGAAGGGGAATAGAAGGTGCATCAACTTAAGCTCCTTATGAGATCAGAAGAACACGATCCTTAGCAAAAAGGGGCGGGGGGTCTGTGGTTGATATATTGTGCACCCCAATAAACTTATCTGGGGGTCAGAGACAGAACAGTCACTATATTAAACGTAGGTTCAGGCAGCAGTAGCACATGCCTTTAATCCTAGTATTCCAGAGGCAGAGATCCATCTGGATCTCTGTGAGTTCAAAGCCACACTGGAAACGGCCAGGCATGGTGACACACACCTTTAATCCCAGGAAGTGATGGCAGGAAGCAGAAAGGTATATAAGGCATGAAGACCAGGAACTAGAGCCCTTTAAGCTTTTAGGCTTTTAGCAGCAGTTCAGCTGAGATTCATTCAGATGAGGATTCAGAGGCTTTCAGTCTGAGGAAACAAGATCAGCTGAGGAATAGGCAAGGTGAGGTTGGATGTGGCTTGTTCTGTTTCTCTGATCATTCAGTGTTCACCCCAATACTTGGCTCTGGGTTTGTTTTTATTAATAAGACCTTTTAAGGTTTGTGCTATAAGGATCAATTTTAGGAACAAGGAGAAATATCTCTGCTGGCAGACAAAAGAAAGGAAAAGTTTGTGTGAGGTGGAGAGAAGCTTGTGAGAACAGAGATAAGGAGCAGAAATTTATACCTAATGCCTAATCTCCATAAGCTAAATAAAGGCAGAAGAAACAGACATACCATTCAAGTTGTGCTGTGGTTAGCTTTAATTTTCAGCTTGACCTAACCTAGAACCACTTGGGAAGAGATTCTCAATGAGAGACTGTCTACATTGGGTTGGCCTGTGGGCATGTCTGTGGGTGATTGTCCTAATTAAATTAATTGATGAGGGAAGATACAGCTCACTGTGGGTGGTATCATTCCCTAGGCAGGATGTCCCAAACCATATAGGAATGAAACGAGATAGAGCTGAACACAAACAAGTGAGCATGTATGCATTTATTTCTCTCTGCTCTTGATTATGGATATGACATGACTAGCTGTATGAAGTTCCTGTCCTGACTTTCTGTGATGAGGGGCTGTAGCCTGGAATTCTAAGCTGAAATTAAACATAATTTCTTTTTTCCTTTACATTGGTTTTGGTTTGGGTATTTCATTTCTTTTCTTTCTTCCTTTTATTGAAAATATTCTGATTTCATTTTCCCCTCGCTCTAGTCCTCCCAGTTCCTCCCCATCACTCCTTCCATGGGGATTTATTCCCTTTCTATATCTCATTAGAAAACAAACAGGCTTCTAAATGATAATAACAATAAAATATAATATAATATAAAACAAAAACTAACATGCAATAGGACAGAACACACAAACAGAAGAAATAGAGCCCCAAAGAAGGCACATGAAATAGCTATAGACATTGAGACTCACTCATTCACAGACTCAGGAATCCTATAAAAATACTTAACTGGAAGTCATACTATACGCAAAGGACCTGTAGGGTACACATGTATGTGTATATGTGTGTGTGTGTGTGTGTGTGTGTGTGTGTGTGTGTGTGTGTGTAGAGAAAGAATTTATACATTTATAAATATTTATATTTATGTATAATTTAGTATTTTTTCCTAAACTTGAAAGTTTTGACATAACATTATGAGTCAAGGAACCTCTAAAGATGCTGGAGAGTTCATCTCTGTTGGCCATCTACAGTTGGGCATGCAGCCTAACCTTAAGAGTAGTTTCCCCAGTGAGACACCCTTGGAGGAAACTAAATTTTCATTTGCAAGTGGTTATCCATTGGAGATAGCATCTGGGTTAGGGAAGGGGGCACGTGTCCACTTCTCCTTTCAGCTCCAGGACCTCATTTTTTTTTATCAAAGCAACAGAGACAAAACGGGAACAAGCTGTAAATGTGCTTATTTCATTTGGTAATTCATTGACACTTGCCAACAGTGTGCAAAGCACAGGGGCATTGTTTTGCAGGCTGGTAATTCTTGCCATTGGAATGAGCACAAAACACCCCGAACTGAACATAAAGATTCTTTTAAAAATCTTATTATTCAAGTGATATTACTTAGAAGCAAAGTGGGTTTGCAAAATGTACCCTGCTGCTACCTATCATTCCCACTCCCAATAATTTCCATATATTACCATGACACCAAAAAGAAATTGGCAGTTAGAGTAACCATAAAGAGAACACAGGAGGTGGAGTGGGAGGAGGCTTAGGAATTGATTAGCAATCAATGACACTTTGCAAGTAAAATATACATACTAAATTTCTCCTTCTAGAATCTAGAGCCAGGAAAAAGCATTTTAAACCCCTAACGAATTTATTCCCTTTATTTTCTAATTTAAAGTTTTAATTAATGTCTCTTTCATTTTCAAATATCTATTATGTTGGCAGTTAACAGAACATGATTACATTAATTATTCCATCTTAAGTACAACTACGCATCTACCGCTCCTTTTTGTTTAATTTACAGAATTTAAAAAATGCTTCTGCTGCCTTGTTTGTTCAGAGTAAGTATGAAACTTCTTTCCAAATTGCATTGGAAGTGAGGAGGAAATATAATAGTTTTTTAGGAAATTGTGAACACAAGGTAAAGAAGCTCGTATCTTAATACAGCTTCATGGAGCCGGAATGAAAGAAGGATATTGAGAACAGAAACTCAGATAATTGCCGTAAGTCACACAGGAAGTTAATATATGGCCATGCTCAACTACGATAAAATGTAGAAATTTTAGAAACATTGAAAGCAGTTTAGGAAGAGTCACCCCATGCTTCATATCTCTTTATATAAGTGCTGGTCTGGCTTTTAGAATTTGTCTTTCACAAAACAAAACAAAATGAAACAAAAAGCCCCCCAACACACACACACACACACACACACACACACACACACACACACACACAGTGGAACCCATTTTGCATTGTAGAGCTACTCCTAGGCACAGGGCCTGCCTTGGAGTGCAATTCATAGACCCAATGACACACCATTGGAAAAAAAAATTTATTTCCCCTTTCCTAGCAGGTATCAATTACAAGTAACTTCTCGGTTAGAGTTAGGGCTTTATGTCCACTTCCTCTTCTCAGTGCTGTGGTTTTGTCTGATTTGGAAGGGAAAATGTGATTAAAAATATATTGTATAAAAAATTTTAAATAAAAAGTTAATATATAAAGAATTTATATTACCCCATTCAATTACAAGTAGCACATATAATTTCCTTACAAGGTCTGAAACCAACCTTAAACATGAAAATTCAGTTACCAATGATTTACAATATTATTTATTATTCTTCTCATACTTTAAACCATCTCTAGATTATGCTGTATGAATAGTTATTATACCATTAAAATGTACATATTCAGCTCACAATATATTTTCCCATCTATTTTTAATGCATAGTTAGTCAAATCTGCAGATGTATTATCCACGGATAGAAAGGGCCAATTTCACCATGAGGTGGGTACTGGGTTGGAAAAAAAACATACATTAGGAGAGAAAAGAACTGACTTGTGACCTCACAGATCTTAGAAACTAATAGAGTCAGGCATTCTGTAGGAAGAAATAATGTGTGCAGCAGGCCAAATGGTCACCTCCAAAATATGTCCATTCCTTAAATTCCATACATTGTGAAATACTGCGTTTTGTAGCAAAAGAAGTGTATCAGGCAAAGGTTCTTGAGAGGAAGCACTTATCCTGAATTATCTGGATTGATTCTAAAAACAGTCATTGGCATAGTAATAAGGAAGGCCAGCTGGGGATTAAGTTAACACACAAGGAAAAGGTGAGGTCAAGATAGAGTAGAGCGGGGCAGAGGAGATGGCTTGGCAGGTAAAGTTCTTGCCATGAAAACATGAGGACCAGAGTTTGGGATATAGTCACAAACAATTCAAATAAAAGCCTAGTGAGAGAGTGGAGTACTGGCTCCAGTACTAGGATGGTGGAGACAGGAGATTCCTGGACCAAGCTGGCTACCTAGACTAGCCCTTATCCAACAGTCTGAGAACAACCAAAAAAGTGTGTGTCCATGAATAAGGTAGAATATTCAAGGAAGACTCTTGGTGTCAACTTCTGGCCTCTGTATGGATATGCCCCTCATATGCATCTAAATACAGGCAAACAAGCATTCAAACAAGTCTGTACATCACATGCACACAAAAGATGGAGTCAAGTGAGAGTCACAAGCCACTGAATAAAGGATAGAGCCATCAGAAATCAAATACAGTAAAGAACAGGTCCTTCCACAAAGATTCCAGAACGAGTATGGCCCCAACACACACTTGTTTCAATCTTCTGGACTCCAGAATCCTGAGAAAATAAATTTAAGTCGCAGAGTAATTTGTTCCTGCAGCCCTAGGAAACTAATTCTGCACACAAATTACTTATAATTATATTTTGTGATAAATGTCAAAGATGAATAGTACAGGATGCTGTAGGAGTACAACATGGAAACTTTTTTATTGAGTGTAGTGGAATGGAAAATGAGGAACAATATAATTATAGATCCAGTATATGGAAATTCTGATTACTAATCATGATGCTAAATGTGGCTACACATTTGTATACATGAGCTCCAAGAAATGGTCCCCAAAACACTGACGATAGATGGATCATAGATGATTGATAGTTTGATAGATTAGGTAGGTAGATAAGTAGATGTGAGGGGTGCAGATTTGAAGCTTTTGTGCCTTTGTGAGGAATATATATTTCTACTCTGAAAGGATAATTTGATGTGATTTGAAATAAAAACTTACTTTTTCACATAAGTCACAGAAGTGTATCAGCGTGACACTTTTTAACTGTGCTTTTGTATATAACAGGTTTCTTTATTGTACTTTCATCCCTGCACATAACGTAATTTAATCATATTTACCTCATTACCTTCTTTTGATCCCTTCCTTCCCCCACTGATCCCTCTCCTCGCCTTAATCTTCCTTCTGCTTTCAAGTTCTTTGTAACCTAGTGAGTTCCATTAGGGACTGCTCACAGGAGCCTGGATGAGGGGTTATTTACAGGAGCATAGGTAGGTGTAAGTGCCCATGCTTCCTTTCCCCACCAAAGTCACCTGATGTGGCTGTGAGGAATTAAATCAGGGTAGTTGGAGGGGCCACAGCACAACTGAGGCTCTGACAATTTTAGTAAGAGCAATCAGACTTTTATACCTTCATCAGAAACAGAATATAATGGCAATTGCCAGGATCAATATAGTTGTAGGTGCCAGGATACAGTGAAGTTGGCAAGTCATACAGTGTACACAAGATTAACATCTAAGACCTCCCCTGTCAAGCCTTCATGCCTCCTTGACTACTATGGGAACATACTACTAAGAGGACATCCTCAAGGCATGGAGGCCAAGACAACTCCATAGTTCCACACACACAGGTACTTTACTAGTGGCTACACCTATTGGGGGATGTATTAAGGCAACTCTACGTTAAAAAAAAAAAAGAGGTTTATTTTGGGGCAACTTACAACAAGTAAAGGGATAGGTCACAGGATCCAGGAGAGGTGAGGTGCAGTCCAGCAGTGGTCTCTGGAGAACTCTGCTCGATCAACCATCCAGCATCCAGGATCACCAGGAACCAAGTGCACCAGCCCATCCAGATCTCGGGTCTTCAGGGCTCCTGTCTAGGCCTTGCCTCAGGGGCAGGTCATAAGTAGGTGTGACAGTTACCAGAAGCCTCACTGGGGGTAGTACTTCCAGGTCAAAGCTGGAACAGGTACTCACTACATACACCACTGATAACTTTTTCCCTCTCCTAGTAACCATTAACTGCCTATAGATCCTTGGGGAAGAGGGGGGGTTCATGTGATACTCATACCCCAAGAGGATGTAACAGATCCAATTTCTGATGCTTTTAGTAACAATGCTGGCTGCATTATCCTAAATCTAGATTATAGTGACTGGTAATGTTGTCATGTATTTAGTTCAATTTTTTTATATCGCCAAAACTCTACCCAAAATACAAACTAAAAAAAAGAAAAAAAAAGGATGACAAATAAAACAAAACAAACTATGGCATCAATACCATCAACTTATAAGGAACTGTAGGACCCTGGAATATAACCACAGGGCATCCACTACACAAAGGCCAGGATAAAGAGCATAAAAATCAGCATTTTGGTGGCAAAAGAAGCAGAAAATGAAAAGGAACAATTAGCATAACCAGTAAGACAGGTGCATGCAGAAATAGAAAAAAATCCAAACTTACTTCCTCCCTAAAGTATAGAATACTTTTCTGAGGAGAGGCCCTGACTGTAGTCAACTAGAGTGAGGAGCTTCCTCTGATCTTCCAAGTTTATATGAGGGCAAATATTCATGGCCATAGAATAAAATGAATGATCCACTGTGTGAACCTCTGAAGCTATTGAAAAATATTTAAGTGTTTACGTGGGTCTCATAAAACAAGCATTTAATCCCAGCACTCAAGATATAGAGGCAACTGGATCTCTGAGTTTGAAGCCAAGCTGATCTATGTAGCAAGAGCCTATCTCAAATATATATACATACGTATGTACATATATACGTGTGTGTCTGTGTATTTATGTATTTTATATGTGTGCAATGTAAGGAAACAGAGAGACAATATCTAATATATACATTTAATATATATTTATAACTAGGTAGATAGATAGATAGATAGATAGATAGATAGATAGATAGATAGGTAGATTTGTGTGTATAAAGTCTATAATCAGTCATTTATGAACATGAAATAATCTATCACAAACCAAATTTTAGGAGACTTCAAAACTGCAGTGGAAATTTCACCATCAGTACATAAGCTGATACTAAGTATAGGTAAACAGAGAACTAAACTTAAAACAGATAAAAGCTTAATGGAACTATGAATAAATATCGTGTGTTGTTATAACATAGAAGTCATTAAACAGACACAAAGAATAGAAAATAAATAAATAAATACAAGATAAGAGTAATGTCCTAGTTTCTGGGCCACTAATAAAATGAAGCCTCTTCAAAGTGAGAAATCAAGCAAGGGATGTTTATTACAGATCACAAATATAAAAGTTCAATAAGAAACTAGTGAGCAGAAAACAGGGAGAGAAGAAAAAATAATTAATAACCCACCTTAGTATAGATCATGTTATAAAACCAAGAGATAATATCTAAATATCATATAGATAACTGAAGGTATTAAAGACTAAAGATATTCATTTAGCCATAAGCACCATAAGAAAAATGTATGCTTTAAGTATATATCATAGCACAACAAGGAAAAGTAACCTATATGGCAAAAACTTTATGTATAGAGTATGCATTTATACAATATACAAATATAAAATAATAAGACCAACTAGGGATAAATTAATCAGGTTTTTATGTATAAATAGTGAATCTTCTATAAGGAATAAATTCAGACAGGTTAAAAAGCATTTCAGTGTTAAATAAAAAACATACACCAAACAAATCATTCATAAATTTGGGTGGTTTTGTATATTTTGTGAGTATATGTGTTTGTGTGAGTGCCTGTGTGCACATGGGCATGTGTGTGCCTGTGTGTGGTGGCATAAGATGCCTTTCACAATCACTCTCCAGCGTATTTTTTAAGACAGAATCTCTCACTTTTTTCGAGATAGAATCTCTCACATTTTTGAGACAGAGATCATCAGACTAGACTGCCTGACCATATGTTCCAGGGATCCTCCCATCTCTAGCTCTCCAGAATTGAAAAATAAAAAGTGGAAATAATATATAAAGGATTGAAATAGTACACATAAATACATGTATTAAATAACCCTTGGGACATAAAGAAGTTACGAATTTTTCTAGAATTCTTAGAAAATTAATGACAGGAAACACATCAGAATCTGTGGGAGATGGTTTTAAAAGTCCTGAGGACCAAGTTCTTCCCAGGCTTCATAAGCTAACTAAACATCTCAAGTCTGTGATGCTGTAACCTATAGACTATAGAACTGCAACCCAGGCAAAAATACTCCCTGACACTTCTCAAATTTTCCCTTTAAAGTACCTTTAATCAATTACAATAACGGAAGCCCACCCCAAGCAAACCAAGAGCACAGAATCGTGGCTCTGACAGCAAAGTTATAATGAGTTTTAAATCTCCTGACTCTTCTCAAATATTGGCATACTCTCATTCTATTCCATCATATTTAGATATGTCTTAATTATGTCATTCTTTTATGTATTTGCAGTGTGTGTGTGTGTGTGTGTGTGTGTGTGTGTGTGTGTGTGTGTAAGCAAAAGCCAGAGATTAATCTAATATCAGGTGCTTTATGGCTGGCTCTCCATCTTGTATTTTGAGGTAGGGTCTCTCACTGTACCCAGAGCTCCCCAGTTGGGTAGGCTGGCTGGCCAGCTAGCTCCAAGGATCTGCCTATCTCTGCACATTCTATCACTGGGGTTACAGATATAGGTCACCACTCCAGACTTTCATGTCGAAGTTATGGATTTAAACTCAGTTCTGCATTCTTGCACAGCAGACACCTTACCAACAGCCATCTTCCCAGCCCATAAGTTATATTATAAATTGCTGACCCTAGAAAGAGATCTTTGTTTATCATGCACCTCCCCATCCTTTCAAGCCCTCTTGTACTGTTTCAGTACTGTCCCCCCCCCCCAGTTCCCCAGTGTGAGAATCATGTGCACAAATAAGCCCCAGCTGTTCACAAGCTGGATAGAATGCAGTGGGACCCAGAGCATAAACAGAAAGAGAATTTAGAGGTGGGAATATAAATGCCGTTGTCCCTATTTGCCTCACCCCAGTTCCGTCTTATGTGCACTGGAAGTTTTTCTCAGTTCTACTTAGCCATTCTTGGTACTGCCACAGTACCTCTAATGTTCACATAAACTTCTATGTTCACAGTTTGTCTTCAGGAGAGAATTAGATTACAGTCTAATCTCCATACCTCTCCTTGTCGTCTTTTATTCTACCCCCTTCTTCAAACAGAGATTCTAACTAGGATGACTCTCTCCCAAGTGCTGGTGGCCATTTAATAAAGTGGTAGTTGAGTCCTGTTGTCTAATCACATTTTACCGATAAATAAGTAAAGAAACTTTCCAGTACTCCAAGACTATCTCCTCATGAGGGCTATGCCCAGCTCACTTTGAACAGTGGCTGGATGTCTTTGTACTCTGTTCTTTTGTCTGTAGTGTTTCAAAAAATGCCTCTCTGCTTACCCAAACGGTCACACATGAGCTACAGAAATCCCAGTTCTAACCCTTCCTCTACCCTGTGCCATGTGACATGCCTGTTTCAGGCAAAACAAATGGATAAATGGCCAAGATAGAGCAATTGTAGTATCCATGTTCACAGCGATTTGCCCAAGAATGTGTCTGGCTCAGGCCAAGTCCTACACAGAAGATTTTGAGTAGAAGCTGAGCGATAAATACTATTTTCTCATTTATTTCTAAGTTATTAGACTAAAGCCCTGGAAAATGCCAGTAGCCATGATATGTGCTGCAAAGAAAAGGTTACCCAATAAGAGAAGGAAATGAAACCATCAAGCAGAGATGAGAGACAGGCCAAGGTGGACCTGGTGGTTTACAACTCCTCTGTTTGATGACATGATGTAGATGATCGCTATAGTAGTTTTTCTGAGCTCCTCCTTCTTCTTCCGGAAGCATCCTGGTTTTGCTTTAAATAGATTTAACTGAGTATGTGTTTCTTGCAAACCAAAAGACTCCTGATAGCTGAACATTTTATCCTGTAGTGATCCAGCTTTGACAACTGAAATTGTGTTCTCTCTGTTGATGGGTGGGCACATTCTCCATGTACTCCCTTAGGTGGAGGCAGAGATGATGGTAAGGATAAGATTAGCAGCTAGCCACTAGCATTTGTTGATAACTTAGTGTGTGTCAGGCTAGGTGTTAGACACTCTTTCAATTAGCACCTTTAAAATCTTTGTAACCTAGTTTGCATAGGTGTGTTGTTTACATGTTAAAGTTTGGTAACTGAGGTATTGAGAGACTCTATAATGTACAATCAGAGGGCCCAAACAAATCCTTCTTGTTTTGGAAGCTGGGTATTTTGCTATGGCTTTATACTATGTGTACCACAAATATAAAAAGCAGATCAAATCTTTGAATGGTTCAATGGTTTTAGGCTAACTCTGAGGGGGTTCAGTGGTTTTCTTCTGATATTCCAGTAATCCCCCACCCCTGCCAAGACTGAAGTTGCTATAAGTTGGGTTTGCATTTTAGCTGGAAAAAAAAAAAAACTCTCTTACTTTCTCAGAGAATGTTCCAAATTTTCCAGGCTGATGATATAAATTCAGGTAAAATGAAAGAAAATTCAAATGGCCATTATTGTTCACAGTCCAACGTTCTTCCCTTGTTTGTAGGAACTATTAAGATTAAATATTAAAATCCTGAGGTATCATTGTGTTATTCAAAGTCAATTTTTATGACACCTGCTTTTACAAAGATGAATCTCAGGAGAATGGGGAACATTTGGCTAAGTCTTTTTTTTTTCTTCTAAGATGTAGTGGGAGTAATCAGAGTGATTTTAAGCTAAAGAGATGGCACCACTCTGAAGTAACTGAAAAGATTTAAATGATTTACCGTGCTTTTCATCCTATTCCTAACACCAAACTAAATGAAAGGAGTGAGGGGAAATGGAGGCGCCGATCTACAGCTCTAGGGTACACATGCCTGCATTTGTACATAATATACATTATGTGACCATGTTGCTTTATCATCCTTGCTACAGCCAATAACTCAACAATAGCTTTATGCCAACCAAGGGGGCAATAAATGGCAGGCTGTAGCATGTTTTATTCTGCATTAGTGCATTGCTTCAGCCAGCTAATGATTCTGACTTCCCAGCCTGCCTCCTTTATTACTAAATGTGAATTTATAGGCAGCCACTGTCCTCCAGAGCATAGAGTAGCTCCTGTGGTCCATGTCATATGTTGGAGCCTTACAGTTACATAGGTAACATACATAGGATTTCCAAAACTGGGAATTTACTTAAAGTATTCCATGTTAGTCATAGCTTTCTCCATTCTGAGAATGAGCTATTTCTTCCTACCTCTTTCCTAACACTCACTTTTGTTCTAATTCATTGCTTAATCCTTTTCCTCACCAGATAGTAAGTCACAAGAGAGTAATAATGAAACCCATCTTGATCATAGAATCCAAGCCAGTGCCTGGCACATAGTAAATACTAAATAAAAATGCAATGTAGCTTTTACCATTATATAAAAAAAACCAGCGTGGTTAGTCACATTTGTACTCCACTGAGAAATACATCTGTGGTGTAACTTTCCTACTAGTAACTCTGAATTTAGTGTCTGCCATGTTGCAAGTAGTATTCTTAGAGAAATAACAACAAATTAGACAATCTTTACTCAATGGACTTGCTTCCAAGTTAGAAACAACAAGATCACTACAATAGCTATAATCCAAAGGGAATCATGGAGGTGTCATGAACAAAGTGCCAGACAGTGCTGAACAAATTTAAAAAAAAAAGGTTTATATTAAATATTATTGCTATAATATGGAAAGAAGGGTAGATTTTAAATGGAACAGAGAGGATGGTTGAAGATTTGACAATCATGAGAAGAAAGGGAAAAACAAACTGGGTAGACAGAAAGAAAAAAAGGCCACAGAATCCAGAATAACAAGATAATTAAGAAAGTGTGACAGAAGTTGTTTCCACACAACTTTGGTTTTGCAGGACATGTAGTCAGCCAAGCTGGATCTTAAGAAGGGTGAGGAGTGGGCTTAGTTCAGAGATAGTAGTGTTCTTCACAACAATGTCTGTCAGGCCATAGTAGTCTTCAAACTTTGTTATGCTGACTTGAGTCTCATTTTCTTCAGTTGGTTCCTTTAGCAACAACAATATTGAATAGAAGAAGATGCCTCTATCCCTGGTGTTCCCCCATTGTATTTCTATTGTGGCATCTAGTCTGGATGCCTCATGGGAACTGTGCACAGTTCTACATGTTTTATTTTGTTTGGGATCTTGCAGAGTTTTATTTCATTGTTTTGTTTTGTTGTTTTGAGACAGAATCTCACTACATAGCCTTGGCTAGCCTCAAACTTGGGCCATCCTCCTGTCTTTTGAGGGCTAGTATGTGATATTATGCCTGAATTGATTCTATTTTTTTATTTTTCTGTGCCAGTTGTGCCTTTGAAAATGAGAACAGTGTCGCTATGGATCAGATATACAACTACGTTTATCTCATCTGACAAGCAACTCATCAAACAGACACTAACATTGCTGCTCCCATTTTAGAGACTTGAAAAGCAAAGCTACACCTTAAAAAAAAATCAGTGATGCATTTAGATCCAGATGTGTCTCAGTCTAAAGCTGGAGCTTTAGTTATGAATCTGCACTGATGCCCTTAAGTTCATCCCTTAGTCTTTCAAAGGGTAGTTCTTTGCTATTGGTTCTCAGCATCCTTACAATTACCTCCACACATGACTGAGATTCATTTGACTACATAAAAAGAGAAAAATCTAATTGCAAACAAGCTGGTTGATTCTTCCTATACACACATGCTGCCACACTGGCCCTGCTCGTCACATTGTCAAATATTATTTTTCAGTCTGGGACATTTTCCAAATTTGAAATGCTGCCTTTATTTTTCCCAAGTCAAATAATAACTGCCTTGCTTCTAACAAAAATAGAATGACAGAACTGTGTTTGCTTCTGATTTTTTATTTTTCCAGATTGTATCAGAAACACACAGGGAAACAATAGTCTTGGAGTATATTAGGCAATGGTGCTAGATAATACATGTCTGAACAGTGGTGAAAACATAACCCTGGTAAATAAATATATAGAGAATCTGTTTATGTATTCATTCCTTGTGTACTAGAGCAGCTGTCTATAAAATGTTATAGCTGCCTTGAACATAATATCTGGTTTGATGTATTCCCTGGGCCACTGAAATTAGAGTGAAGTCCAATCCTGAAGTAAAACTTTGCTTTTGGAAGCCAAACGCTTTTTATTAAAAGTGATGCTCTCAACTGAAAAAAAAAAGTAAGTGCTACTTAATTTGAATTATAATATCAAACCCAAATATGTACTATATAAAAAACAGAGAATTGGGATCCAAAATACCAAGGATAGTCTCAGACTCGGATAATAAAACACACAGGGACAATGACTCAACCTCATAGCTTAAGTTCACATTAGGGTTGATCATGGAGGTATAGTAGTCATTTAGGGGGAAAGAATATTAAATTGTCCAAACAAAAAGAAGGTAAGGAATTGTCATTATACTACAGTACAAAGTCAAAACATACATAAAAATATTACCAATGATCAATAGAATTATGCTAGCAGAGGGTAAGAAGTGAGCCTTCAGAAACTTCTGGTCTAGATATGGCACCCAACTTCAAAATTCAACCTGAAGCTATCTTGAGGAACAGGCTGTAATATCCTTGCCATAAAGCCAATATCTAGTCCAGAATGTAGAAACATTTATTATTGAAAAGAACTCACGTTTGTTGGAGCACACATTATCATCCATCAGTGTAGCTACAGATGGCTGAGACTCATTTTCACAACTAAATTTGACTTTAATCCTCCTCACACTTTTATGTTTTGTCTCATACTTTTCTGCTTCTCTTGCTTTCTGAGAGAATTTTACTGTTATTTGCAGTCTTCCTGAGGTGTAGCTTATTTCATTAATTTTCAGTATTCCTTGTTTCAAAAAATGTTTTCAAATCTATAGTTTTCCATCAGATGCCCTTTTAGCTGTGTTTCTATTTGAGATGTGTTCTTATTTCCAGTCAATGTTAAATATTTAATAAATTCCATTAAGGTATTCTTTAACACATTAAGTATTTAGAATTGTATTTAGGATTGCATTGAGGGGAGAAGGAAGTTATTTTTTTAAATGTATTTCTGACGCTATATTGTAGATTTTATTTTTTTAATCATTCCTTTTTTAAGAGATTTTCTATTCATTTTACATATCAAACACAGATTGCCATGTCCTTCCTCCTCCCACACCCCAGCCTTCCCCGTCCCCCAATGTACCCCCCAATTCCCACCTCCTCCAAGACAAAGTCTCCCATGGGGAGTCAGCAGAGCCTGGTACATTCAGTGGAGGCAGGTCCAGTCCCCTCCTCCTTGCACCAAGGCTGCGCAAAGTGTCTCACAATACGCACTAGGCTCCGAAAATCTGGCTCATGCGCTAGGGACAGGTCCCGATCCCACTGCCTGGGGGCCCCCTAAACAGTTCAAGCTAAACAACTCTCTCGCTTATCCAGAGGGCCTAGTCCAGTACCATGGGGACTCCTCAGCTATTGGTGCACAGTTCATGTGTTTCCACTAGTTTGGATGGTTGTCTCTGTACTTTTTCCAGTTATGGTCTCGATATCTCTTGCTGGTAGAATCCTTCCTCTCTCTCTCGTCGATTGGACTCCTGGAGCTCTACCTGGACCCTGCCATGGATCTCTGCATCTGCATCCATGTAGATTTTAATATGTGGTTGCCGAAATATTCTTTAGAATCTTTGAAGCTTTTTGTTGTTGTTGTTGCTTAGAATGTTATCAATTTTTTAAAGCGGGTTTCATGATTGCTAAAAGTAATGTGAATTTTCTGTATGCTGGATGCTGGGTTCTCAATGATGTACCTATTAAATAAAGCATACTAATTATGTTATTCCAAACATACGTATTGTAAATTACCTTGGTGTTTCATTTTGTCAAATGGTCCGCTTCATAGATACGCTAACTATTTTTGTGATTATATTATTACAACACTTCCCCCTTCCCTTTTCTCCATACTAACTTCTTACATTATATTGCCTTATGTATAGTTTATGATAAATTTATCAATGAATGTAAAATCATTGACGTTACAAAAACGACGCAATATTTTCTGATACTGTACAGTCTTACCATGTTTCCCTTCAAAATGATTACTTTTGCTGCTAATACCTATTCAGGTTGATCAATGGACTTTAATGGCGTCTTTACTTACCACTGAGGTTTTCCGCTTTTTTCTTTACTTTGAAATGCCCTACCAACAAGGGAGGTACTGATAAAACAGAGAACTTCTGTATGCATTTTGTGTGAGGCCCGTAGTAATTCACCAGCAACCCCTTCTGCTTTGTATATATTATTCATACACATTACTTTCCTGAGCATTTAAGAACAAGATGTTGACAGATAAGCACATTCTCTTGCAAAGCCAAAGTTCAATGAACAAATTTAGATGCAAGATTATATCTAATCTGTAATATGCATTCCAAGTTCATTAATTTCCCCAATTATGTAGAAAAGAAAAGAAGAAAAAAACACCACCTTTTTAAGCGGTCTTGCTTTTTGCTCAGAATCATTTACTAGTGTTTTAACCCCAAGGAACTCCTGTCTTTTTTGTTTTCTTTTTTAATCTTTTTTTTTGCATTTTAGAATTATGATAGTACCAGTATTATAGGGTGTGCTTTAGCAACTTACAGTTGCATCACAATTGTATTCAGTTATTCAGGTTATGCACTTTGGGGAAAGAACCCTGCAGAAGTGATATGCCTGGATGTACAGTGTTGATGCCTTGCTGTTAACACTAACTTTGATTGCATGGTCAAGCCCTTATTTGCCAGCATCCTCTTTGGTAAAGTTATCATTTTTCCCCTTGTAGAGTTTTGTAGAGATGGTCAGAGGATAGGAACTCATGCCTTGACAAGTTTTTATCTGCTAATTTTAACTGTTTTTCCATGCTTCCAAGTTAACTAACTTCTGAAAACGCCTATGTTCAGGGAGGTGTCCATAGAGCAATGAATCCAAGCAAACCAACCAGAACTGTGTGTCCCTTTATGATCCAACCTCCATGGTCATGAAGCATCATTTCTACTGCAGTGGTGGTTATAAGTAAACTATGATGCAACTCAGAATCAAAATGAAGGGAATTAGAGTGAACCATTCAAAGTAAAAGAAATTTTTGTCAGTTTTAAAATAGCTGCATTCCCATTAATTTATTTGTGTGTGTGTGCATGTATACAATGTTTATTTGCATGTGTGTGTATATATATTTAGGTATATATAAATGACACAGTACAATTTTTGAATATATAAAGGAAATAGATTAAGATGCTTAACATATGCATGAGTCGATTAGCATGGAGAACATGCCTATATTGAGGAAAGATTGCAAAAGCTGGTTAATAAATGGAAAGTAAATAAATGGACCTATGGATGAATGATAGCATTTTATATGGTCAAAATTATGAATGATTCAATGTTTGCTGCTGAACTTGATTTTTTTAAAAAAAAGTGCAATCACTAAAAGAATATGAATACAGGATCATTTGCTGAAAATCTCCTGGTGCCAGTCTCCATGACAACAAGACTTGCCACAAATGACGCAGAAAGGTGGCCAGTATTTCCCTATCCCTGTCCCCCATACTGATGCATTTCCTCATTTATAGTCATTTAGCACACGACAAAAGAAGCTGTTCTAGAGTTCTGAACTGCACTCTGAAAAGTGATCTGGTAAAGGTTGTGGTATGAACAGTACAGTCAACTGCGACAACATATAAGCTAACATCATCTCAGTGCTGTAGACATTTCTCATTTTAAGAAAATATTTAAGATATCAGCCTCATATCACTAATACAAACGTTTAATTTTCCATCAAAATTTTGGATATTTCCAAGTGGTAGATGTGATTTCAGCCCATTTGTGATTATAATAAATAAAATTTGGACAAATCATGTGTCTGCTTTCCTCCAAGGGAAAGCTTGCTAGTAAACCCCCCCTGTTTGGTTCTGAGCACATCATTACCTATGAAGATGTGTCTTCCCCCACGGAACATGTATTAACCAACCAGGGGCAGGAAATCTTGACTCTGGTTCTATTCGTCTGTTCTGTCTTGTGTCTCTATTCAGCTTCATTAACTCCAAGGAAACTTTACTAACTTCTTCCTGCCCAACATCAACTTTCTGACTATTCTTTTCTTTTGGTTTAATTAAAATCTATTTATAACCTATTAAGTTCTATGGTTACATAGGAAACTAAGGTTCAGAAATTAGCCTATATTTCAAAATGTCCAAAAAGTTTATGGTTCTCCTTAGGATCATCTTGCAAAAGCTACTGTATATCAGTCACTCTCAACTCCTAAGCCTGGCTTTATGCTAAATTGCCTATCACCGCCGGGTGGTGGTGGTGCACACCTTTAATCCCAGCACTTGGAAGGCAGAGTCAGGTGGATCTCTGTGAGTTCAAGGGCAGCCTGGTCTACAGAGCGAGATCCAGGACAGGTACCAAAACTACACAGAGAAACCCTGTCTCGAAAAAAAAAAATTGCTTATCACCTGGCTTTAACAGGATAGACAATCGTTTTAAAACAGCTGCATTCCCATTCATTTATGTGTATATATACATATATGCATTGTTTATTTGTGTGTGTGTGTATATATATATGTATATATAAATGACAAGGTAAAAATTTGAATATATAATAAAATAGATATGTATATGTATCTGAGTTACTTTTTTATCAAATTGAGGAGTTAGGACTTAACGGTGATGCTTTTGAGACTGGGTGTGCAAACTCTTCTGTTCAAATGAGACATATGAGAAAGGAAAGAAGGAAAGGAATCAAGGGCAGACACACATCGATTCAGAATTTAGACAGTGGTGTATTTTTTTCAATGCATATCATAAATGAAAGTAATCAGACATTCTCTTCTGTCTGTGCTTAGGATGAAATAAGCCAAAATAAACAAACAAACATACACGCACGTGCACAGGCGTTCTTATACATCTCTTTCCAAGTGGCAACCTCTAAGAAGTAAGACACGGAGAGACTATACAGTAGGTGTAGTTGGGAGTAGGGTTGAGTTCCTACATTCACAGTTGCACACATCCTATCAGGGCTAAGCTCTTACAGCGGTGCTCCTCTCCCAAGATGGGAAAGATGAGCATACACGCTTCCAGAGGAAACATTAGCATTGCAACTTTTATAACCTACATCTTTGTAAGAGGAAGAGTGCTCAGACCATAAAAACTGTCTACCTTGGCCTCATGATGATAGGCTGAAGATGTTGTTACCATCCTTTTTTTTTTTTTTTTCTGTGTCTCACACAAGTGGGATTCTTTTGCATTCTGTAAGTACCATGTGTCAAAGGATGCCTGGGCAAATTGAACTTTGCAGGCCAACTACAGAGAAGCAGAGAAGCAGAAGAAGCTGCTGACAATTGGAATTGACCCACTCTCTTAACTACTTAGCAGGGGCGGGCCCAGTCTCTGTTTATCCTTTACACTGCCTCCACTCCTAGAGCCTTCTCTGCCTTCAACTGCAACCAGACAATGGGGCTCACTCTGGGAAACACACAACGGTCTTTATCCCCTAGGAAGAACCATTTACCACAAACTTGCCTTGATTTGGGCCATATAAAATACTGCAACCTAAAATCTTAGGGCATTTTTCTTTCTCTTCTCCTTTATAATGAACTCTATTTGAAATGTGTGTTGTGTGTGTGGTGGTGGTGGGGGGGGTATTCCATGTAAACTTGCTATATATATGTTCTATTGAGGGAGCAATCTCTGGCAATAGTTTCCTCCTCCTGACCCCCCTGCAAGTCTGAGCAGGAAAGAATCCACAGCTTTCATTCATTTGACACCATTTAGCAACCTCCAGGCCTGGTTCTTTGCCTAGCTACCGGATATACATACAGTGAGGAAACAATAGGAGATAATGTGGCTCTCTGTTTTTCTCCCTCTTCAGTCCATCTACTGACAGGAGAAACAGCAATTTGTTTCTGATTATCATTTAATACCCTGCCTGTTCACAGTGTTCTATTTGTAAGCCTAACTCAGACAACTTTGCATGAGGAAATGTGTGCATGTGTTAAGAAGGTTGAGGTGGCTTATGGAAAGAGCACCAGAAGTAAAAAAGAAAATGCACATGTATGAGCTGCCTTTTTGTAGCGCACTACCTATGGTGGGACACCTTGCACAGCCTTGATGCAGGGGGAGGGGCTTGGACCTGCCTCAGCTGAATGTTCCAGGCTCTGCTGACTTCCCATGGGAGGCCTTACCTTTTTGGAGGAGGGAATGGAGGGTGGTTTGAGAGGAAGGTTGGTGGGGGGGTGGGAGGAGGGAAGAGAGGGGAATCTGTGATTGGTATGTAAAATGAATAAAAAATTTCTTAGTACAAAAACAAAAAAAGAAAAAGAGCAAATCCTACGGCAATCTTGATGAAGCTGACATCCCTGGAAATGATCCAGCCTCCTTTGTTGAGGAAATCCCTCTCGGGAGCCCAGAGGTTGGGGTCTCCCTGTAGGAGGGATGTGTGCCTATTTTCATGCCACAAGGCTGAAAAGAAATGCTTTATGTTTAGACTGTTGAATGGCTTCAAAGTGAGTAGGGAAGCTGAGGTTAGCAGAGTCAGTTTTTAAATTGCAGTTTAGGGACAGTATCCAAAAGGAACTATACATGAAGGCAGAAGCAAACTTTTGGAAATGTTTGAAAATATGTTTTTTTTTCCTCACCAGTTAATTGCCTCCTACTCACAGGAGCCCTGAAACAGGTTCCTGTAAATGTTTACTGTGGTAGATGTACCCTCATTGTAGGAAACTGATGGTGTCTAATTCAAGCCATTCAGATTGCCAAACTAGAAACTGAAATAGATTTGTTCAGGAGATATTTGAGTTTGTTTCTGTTTTTTATGCAAAATCTAATGAAGCTTTAGCCATGGGTATGTATACACACTGAGGCTGGCAGTCTTCCATTCTGGGAGTGAGTACTGTTGTTGGCTCCACTTTATTCCAGTTAATACATTGTTACACAAACCATAGAATGTGGCTCTATGCCAGGGAGCAAGTTAGAGCTGTGCTGTCCAATGCAGTAGCCACCAGCCACAAGTGGTTACCAAGCCTTTGAGCTGTGGCCAGGCCATGGAGAGATGCTATGTGTAAAAATACAAAGATTTGGCCCAAATAAAATCTCTGTAGAACACATCCTTAATACCTTGTATAGTGATTAAATATTTGAAATGATGTTTTTGACACAATTGAGTTATATAAAATAGAGTTATAATTTTATCACATCTGCTTCCTTTCAGTTCACTTTAATATGACTATTAGAAAACTAAAGACAACACATGCAGCCCTAATGATAGTGAAGATGACCAGAACCATTCCCAGACTGGGAATGCAGAAGCAACAGCTTGCCTTTTAAGTAACATCATATTTTATCCACCTGGGAAACAAGTCACTAGGAGATGAGGACAGTACCTACAGACACTCACTAGAACACCTTTGAGTTAGGAAATGGTTTTCAGATAACTCTGTGAAGTCCTTATTACAGTCAATGATGTCCATGTGATGGAATCACCTAGAATTATCTGGAAAATCTCAAATGAGGAGTGGTCTAGATTAGGTTGGCTAGTGAGCATGCCTGTGAGGGAGTTTCTTAATTAGGTTCATTAAGGTAGGATGACTCATCCTAAACGTGCTTGGCACTGTTTTGTGGACTAGGAGAGAGAAAGCTGAGCATAGCATTCATCGCTCTCTACATCTTGACTCTTGACAGGTGACCAGCTCTCTCAAACTCCTGCTTCTGTGACTATAACCTAGAACTGTGAACCAAAGTCAACCCTTTATCCCTCAGATTGCTTTTATCAGAGTAATTTTATCACAGCAACAGGAAGAAGAAGCTAAGTAAGTCCCCCACTAAATACCTATATTGTAATCCCTGGAGTTATATGAACGTTACTTCACATAATAAAAAGGAACCCTGCAATGTTCATAGCAGAAGTGTTCAAAATAGGCAGGAAATGGAAACAATGTAAATGTCTTTCAACAGATAATGGATAATGAAAATCTGATACATATACACTAAGGAATACTATTCAGTGATGAAAATGAAGCTTCAGGTAAACGGATAAGCCTAGGAAAGATGATACGCAGTGAGGTAACCCAGACCCAGAAAGACAAATGCCACATACTTTCATCTTTAGTTTCTCAGATGTATGCAGCATGGAATAACCGCAGAGACCAGGAAAGTATAAAGGAGCCACAAGTAGAGGAGGCTTTAGGAGAGAGCAGCAAGATACAGGTGATATGAAGTGAGAAACAGAATAACAGGAGGGGCTCCAACTGGGGAGCGGAGAGGGAGGTCTATATAAAAGAAAGAGGAGGGACAAATAACATCAAGGTTGTTTGATGATGCCTTAAGGAATCATTTTATTTTATAGTTGCCTAAAATCGTACTCAATATATGTAAGTATATTAGAAATTAGAGGAAGTAAAAATCTCTTAAACTGACAAGGCTCCCACAAGAACCATCAACTAACAAGAGCGCCACTGCCAGGCAGGAGACTCCTCCTTTGGAATGGTTGGACACGCTAGTCCAAGCGACTCTCAAAACAACTGAGATTGCTGACAGAGCCCTTGGTTGCCCCTTAGCAGTTGAGGGTCAATCCCTGTTTCTGAAGACACCAAACACTTAGGACATAGGACTTGGGTGATTCAAGCTGGATCAGATCTAAAGGCTCCTTTCCTGCAATCCAGCTTCCATGGTTCTAGAAAACATTGTGCAAGCTGCCAAGGGAAGGAAGCAATTAAACAGTCCTACACAACTACCAATACCTATGAACCACGACGTTACCAACATGGCAAGACAGACATAAATGGCATTCACATGTTGGTGGCAACCACTAGTTGTCTAAAAGGACTTAAAGCCCATCAACAGGAGGGAAATCATGCCTGGTACTGGAAATGCAGCCAGCTTTCCTTGGCTAGTGAGGTCATGGATCTTCAAAAGTATCTACTACTGCCGCTTTGCTAGACCAGCACAATTCCTTACTATATGCTAAATTTTACCTGTATGCTACAGGTAAGTATGGTTACCACCCTTTACCAAAGAAGCCTTTCTTTACAGTAAATGGAAACCATTACAAAAAATAAAAAATACAAAAACAAAAACTGGTAATTATGCAGAAATGTGGGGAGGCCAACCCCAGTGAATTCATCTACAGGGAACATCTTGGAAGATGGAGAGGAAAAATGTAAGAACAAGAATACAAAGAAATCTGCTGTGAAACAGTCTTTCCTAGAAATGGCTGCATAAATAAGACAGGAATAATGACGATATCAGTGGGTATGGTAGCATAGGAGGGGAAATTTTTGCAGGGTTCCACCCATAGATAAAGCACTGCTGGCAACTCATGACTGCTGAGATTAGGAGAACTAACCCCTCCCACGGATGAGCCTCCTTATTGTTTGTTCAATGCAGAATGGTAGACACAAACAATGAAAACAGAACTCAGCAACTTATATTTATACACGGTGCACAAGCACACACGTATGTATACATATGCAGTAATAATAAAAGAAAAAGAGGTGGGCTATCAACTTGAGAGTGACGGGCATGGGAGATGTCCTAGAAAGGGTAGCTGGGAGGGGCTGGAGAGAGGAAAGGAAGGGAGAATGATGTTATTTTATATCAATTAAAATGCTTCTTTGGAAAATTAAAGCATTCTGCCAATGTGTTACATTTGGGATCATGAAAAGATTATCATAGATTGTCTAAATGAGACCAATATAAACAAGGAATCTTAATTAAAAGTCCAAGAAGAAGTCAGAGGAGGTTGTCAGTGCAAGATGTGGCAGGAGAAAAGGAAGTAAGAACATGGCAATTATGTAGCATTTGGAAAACTGAAACTCCTGATGTGGCTTTGGAGAGGAAGAGGACCCTGGATGGAGGATATGAGAATGCCCTACAGGTGAGGAAGGTAAGGGAGTGGCATCTCCAGAGCCTCCAAAAAAGGAACACATCCTGTGAACATCAGCCTAGAGAGACTGTGATGGACTCTTAACGTACCAAACCATAAAATAATAAATGTGTGTTGTTTCCAAACAGGCAGTATGGGATAATCTGTTAAGGCAACAGTAGAAAGTAATGCAGCAGGAAAAGTGATATACAAACTTAATGCTAAACATTAAGTCCATCTCCTGCATCCATTTGCTACTAGACTGGGCAACACTCCTGGGTTCCGCAGCTATTTGCATCCCATTCAGGAGTGTTTGGTTGTTGTTATTTGTGTTTCTGGGGATGGAGCCAGGGGTTCACTGGGCAAGGTCAGCGCTCTGCTACTGAACTTTCCTCCGTGGCCCCTCTGCAGTGTTTTGTAAGGAGTGCCCCTTTGCTTCACAGCTGTCCTGTTTCAGTGTCCACCACACACCTGGGTACTTCCTTCCACCCACACAGGCACTGATGCGACTCAGGTGTCTTTGGGGCTTGGGAAGACAGCTTGTCGCTATTTTATTGTAGTTTGTTCTTGGGTTGCTTGTTTTACTCTCTGTTTGACCTTTCTGTTCACAGGGAGAGTGGGTGATCTGCAGCTTTGGCAATCATTTCAGAATCAGAAGAGAAAAGTGCAGCTTCAAGGTGAAGTAATTTTCTTCACATTGTGAGTAAATAGCCCAAATGTGATAGAATTCAGATATTTCCAACTCCAAAAACCATTCTTTCTTTTACGATCATGCCTGAAACCACATGTTTTCATCTGAGATAGTATGGACAGCAAGGAAAGATCATACTAAGCTGTTTTGCACATTCATCGGTGCTGAAGATTTCCTGGTGTGCCTGGCTTTCTTCCAGGGGCTGGGAATTCATCAATGACAAGGAAAGCAGGCCCTGCCTTCATGAAGCTCACATTCTGATGAAATACGAGGAAGAGTATAACACAGTTAGTGTGTCTGAAGCCCCAGCCCAGGCACTACAGCTTGAGAATGCCTATCAAATTATAGCTATTATTACTATGTTTTATTTCACACGGCAAGTCCTAGTAAGTACCCTGCTAAGTGCATTTATCTAAGATTCCAACAGATCTTCCCAGTCCTTTGCTACTGATTCATTAAGATCTTTTAAGTCCTTAAGGAGGACGAAGATGGCTTGTTAAAAAAAAAAAAAAAAAAAAAAAAAAAAAAAAAAAAAAAAAAAAAAAAAAAAAAAAAACACTGCAAGAAATGGGGGCTGGAAGGACAGCTCAGCAGTTAGCGTACTTACTGTGCAAGCAAAATGACAAGTTCAGGTGTGGCTCAACAGCTCCGATACAGCACTTGAAGGATGAGGTAGAAAAATTGCTACTACTTTGAGAGGCTAGCCTGGGCTACACAATGAGTTCAGGCCAGCCTCAACTCCATTGTTAATTAAACCCTGTCTCACAAGGAGAGCAGCAGGAGAAGATTACTTAGTGCTTCATCCACACAGAAGATGGAGTGTCCTAGCACTCACTGTAAATCCCAGTGCTTAGCTGAGAAGATTGCCACTCTTTTTGAGAAGGTAGCCAGACTACACAGTGAATTCCCAGCCCACCTGAGCTACATTGTGAGACTCTATCTCAAAAGGAGAAAAAGGAAGAGATCTTCTTCCTACTGCTCACACAAATAGCACAGGAGACCTGGATGTGGTGGCACATGGTGGAAATCCCAGTATTTGAAAGACTGACACAGGAGGATTGTGGGTTCTAGATCAGACTGGGCTACAAAGAAAGAACCTGTCTCAAACAGACAAACAAGGCAGCAAAAAGATGAAATGCACTCAGGACATATGTCTGACATAAGAAGGATGCAATAAATACTACTATTATTATCATCATTTGTACTATAATGGTTAAATGTTATTGTTTACCAGTGAAAGTTATGTTGGTAAGATTGTTATCAAAATTGCAATACTCCAAAAAACTAAACATTTACAACACTTCTTTTGATGTATTTTCCTACAAATATCTACAGAAAGAGGAACAGAAATTCCCTAGCTATAATATGCAGTCAAGATTTCAGATACTTTGAAAATGGCATTTTCAATTTTATCAATATTATTATTATTGCAAAAATAGCCTAAAGGAATTCTTCCCATCCCTTGAGTAGTGTAATGTCTTCAAAGTAACACTCACAGGCTGGATTTTTATAATAGAATGATGTTTGTTGTGAACTATAAAATATTGTTTACTCTTGAGAAGTTGCAGCACCATCTACCCTGTGTAACTTTCCATCAGCCATTAAGAGGGCTGTGCCACATATGAAGATAGGAAATTCATTAGAGCCTGTTCAGCTCTTCTTCCTGGAGACCTACGTTTTAAAAGCAGACTTGCCTGTGTCTCTCTTACTGTTAATTCTATGTGTCTACTTAGAGAAGTAGTCCATGTAGTTTCATCCCTCCTAGTCTCAGTTTCCTTTTATGGAGACTGAGCATTAGAATGATTGCAAGGCTTAACCATTCCTTGCATAGAGTAAATATTCAGTAATGTATACTCAACATTACTCATTACTAAAGCCAATATTTTTAGGATGAGATCAACTTGAATTGATAAACTTTAAATAAGTAAGTTGTCTTGTATGATGTTGACTAGAACAACAAAATGATTAGTAACCCCAAGATGATGTCTTCAGGCTTCATTTGCAACAACAATGATCATGGATCTTGGGCCATGTCTGCAGTTTACACTGCAGAACTGGAATTTGCCAATCTCTGTAATTGCATAGCTAATACCATAGAATAAATCTCTTTCTATAAATATACATCTCATAGGCTGTTTCCCTGTAGATTCTGAACCAATGCAGTCTTCCAGGGAATTCTATTGCTCATGTTCCTGTTAGAAAACATTAGAATTTATTGTTTCAAGAGTACTTCCTGGAGACAGAATGATACAGGGCATAGACACAGGCTTTAAAGACACTCTGCCTCTGTCATTAGCTCTAGACACATAGTGTCATCCAATCCAGCCTTAGTTTCCTTTAAGGGAGATTGGGCATCGGGATGGTTTTAAGGCCTAACTATTGCTTCGAAAGATCTTGGCCACAGAATCAATGTTCAATAATGTATACAAGCAGTGCTAATTACTAAAGCCAATGTTTTTCAGTTTATTGTTAGAGAATTCCATACATGTATATAATATGTATTTGATTAAAGTCACCTCCTCCCTTATCTCTGACTCCATCATCATATTTCCCTCCCTACTCCATTCGCTCTTTATAAAACCCAGTGAGTCCAATTAGTGCTGTTCATACGCATGTGAGAGTGGAACCATCCACTGGAACATAGGTAATCTACCAGGGACCTCAACACTGTGGAAATAGACACTCACCCTCCCTTCAAAGACATCAGTTGCCAATAGCTACTCAGCTAGGGGTTCGACTTCATACACCTCTCCCCCATTCATAGAGAAACTTGGGCTGGTAAAGTCAATATACCGTACCTCTTAATACATTAGTATGGTCATTAATTTATCTATTCCCCCATGGCATCATTTGAACTAGAAGAAATATACACCTTTTGAATCTCAGTGACAATACTGGTTTTCATCCACTAATCATATTCAACAAAGAACTCTTGTCATTTCTCAGTGAGCTGTGACCCTCAGGTGATCAACAGAATTATTTAGCTGCATTTATCTCTATAAAGTTACTCATAACAAGATCACAGTTATCTATAATTACCTCCAGAGACTGAATTGTAATCATCAGAGAATGGGATTATATTTCTATATTACAAAGGCATTTGGAGGTAAAAAAAAGTATCATACCTTTTTAATAAAATATTCATTGCTTGTATTTTTGCAGAAAATTATGATTTAAAAAAAGTATTTTTCTACCTGAATTCAGTAGGGCAACCCACAAGCCCTTTACTCCCAACCTGGTATTTCCCTGGGTAATGCTCCTTGTAGGGAAAGAAATTTCTTTTCCTTCAGACAGAGTGACAGGCTCTCTGTCAGGTGGAGTTTTTATCTGGTTTCATCCTGACAGCACTGCCATAAAGAGAGCATTAGAAATCACATTTTGGTCAATTGAAAACTCAGGCTAAAAAGGGTAAGTTAAATTACCTCAATGTCATCATTATTCAAATGCAATCCTAACTCCCTTCGAAGTCTACTCTTTCCAATGCCACATCACTTCCTTCAGATCAGCAACAATATATTTTCCCTTTCAAATCAGAGTTCCACAGCATGAGCAAAAATGGCACTATCTCTGTGGTGAACAAAGTTTACTAAATGTAACATTTGTTTATTTCCCTTGTAAAAAACTGAATCCATGTAAGGTAGCACAATGTATAATAACATGAATCTGGGTTAAGCCCCTCTTTCCCAAACAAAGATCTTCAAAGTATTGATCAACTGTAATATTGAGCCCTAATACTCAACCATGCAAAGCTCTGGCTCTATCTCATTTCTAATGACTTTTCTCAAACCTCAGCTATTCAATCTTGTGACTCTGCATCTTCATTATCATAAGTTATTTTATATCCAATCATTTGTACACTTACATTTTATTGACTATCTCCACCTTAATCGTTCTTTGAACTCTGTAACTTTCAGCCTATGGGTCCTTCTAATTTCTCCCCATTTGTCACTATAATTTATTTTCATTCAACTTTCATTCAATTATATACCCTTTATTGTTGTTTTTTAAACAAGTTTTCACGTATCCTAGACTGGCCTTGAACTTGCCTTTTAGCCAACAATGGGAAAGCCTTGGACTTCTGGTCCTCCTACCCCCACCTCCCAAGTGCTAGAATACAGTTGTGCACCTCTGTGCCAGCATGCATGGCAAATGAGCTTTCTACCCATTGAGTTATCACCCAGCTCTCAGCCATCTCTATATTATTTTAATAGAACTCTTACCAATACCCTAAAATCTTTTCTTTATTTTGTTACTCCTTTCTGACAAAATATCTAGTCCTCGATAAGTTGAACTATTTCCTTCAAAGCCACACCTGAAATCTAAACCTTACTAGAAAAATATCACACAATGAATAGTACTTGATAAGCACTATTGGTTTCACTAATAAATGTGATAGCCATCTTCAAATCAGCATGCAATATTTTCCTATAACCCTGGAGAGTTCCTCTTTATTACTCTGCCATCTTCCCTTACTTTACTTTTCTTATTTTTTTTTTTTTTTTTTTTTTTTTTGGTTTTTCGAGACAGGGTTTCTCTGCGTAGCTTTGCGCCTTTCCTGGAACTCACTTGGTAGCCCAGGCTGGCCTCGAACTCACAGAGATCCGCCCGGTTCTGCCTCCCGAGTGCTGGGATTAAAGGCGTGCGCCGCCTCCACCGCCCGGCTACTTTACTTTTCTTAAGCAGGTTATATCTCTTATTTCACATAGGAAGCAAATTAGCAAACAGAGGCTCTATGAAACCGATGCAATAAATTCCCATATGTCAAAACTATCCTCCCTCCCTTATACTTAGGAGTCTACCAAAAGTGTCCCACCTTACACATGGCTAGCTTCACACACATGCTGATTTTGATCCTTCCAATCTGTTATGGTTGGGATTTTAAAGTGTCCCCAAAATATATGTATTTAAGGCTTGGTCCCCAGTACAACATTGTTCAGAGTTGGAGCCTTGGGGAGGTAACTGGATCATAATGGCTCTGACCTCAGTAACCAAGTAATCAATTCGTTGATTCATAGCTTAATGAATTTGGAATGAGGCTTTGTTGTGAAATTGAGCTCTCTGGGGTTCCCATGAGGTAAGCAGCTTCACCCTAACAGGTGTTCCTGTCTATAATGTTCAGCCTTGCTAAAGGCCCAAAGCAATAGGGTCAAGAGACCGTGGGTTGAAATCTCTAAAGTTGAAGACCAAAATAATCATTTGTCCTTATGAGTTGATTGTCCTGGGTATTTAGTCACATCAGTAGAAAGTGGACTGCCACACAGTCCTTCTCAGGAACCCCATGTGAGTAACTGACATCTTTCTCAGACAAATTCTTTCTCTTCAAGTGCATCCTTTCGTTCAGCTTCTAAACATGTTGAAGTACCCTCTCTTAAAGACAATTGAACAATAGGAGAAAAGGGAACTCTCTCCAGGGAAATTACCCTGCAGCCACACTTGAGCTTCCCTCCTCTTTGTCATTATCCAGTATCTCGAAAGAGTTTCTTCTCTCCCCACTTTCCTTTTCTCCTGACTCCTCAGGAGTCCTGTCTTCATTGGATAGAATGGACTCTGGAGCCAAAGCCAGATTATTTTCTCTTGTCTTTGGTGATTCCACACTGATTTTTCTTCTGTGCCTCTGAGCGTGCTTTGACAATACTAACTCATCCTTCCTTACCCCACACGCTAGTCCCATTATAGGATTTTCAAACTTTTCTGTCCTAGCCCTCAAACAACTGTCCTTGTATGGTTTTGACTTATCTCATGGTTTTAATTACCATCTTTATTAGTGGTTTCTCAACCTTCCTAATTCTGTGACCCTTTAATACAGTTCCTCATGTTATGGTGACCCCCAAACATAAAATTATTTCATTTCTACTTCATAAATGCAATTTTACTACTGTTTTGAGTTGTAATGTAAATATCTGATATCTAAAATGTCTGATAAGCAACCCCCCAGGTTGAGAACTGCTGAGCTATATGAAGATGACTCAGGAAGCTGAGTCTCTACTCTAGAATCTTCGAGCTATACATAAGGCTATACATGAGGTTACAGAAATTTTTTTTGTGTGATGATGAAGTAGATAAAACTCTAAATGCCTTAACTGGACCTCACTGGCTTCCTTTTGGAAAGTCACTGATCTGTAAGAAAAGAGCCTATGATAAGTGTTTTCTGTTTGTGGTTCTCACTCAATCCCTTCTCTTTTGTGTTTAACACCCAAATATTAATAGAATACTATTGCTTTATTAGTAATCTGTTAACTTCAGAATGAACCTACTGCTTAAGATACTTCTATATCATCTTAACATTCTCTTCTCCACCTCTGTCCCTACCGGACTCGCCAGTATCTTTTCATGTCTTTCTCTTAATCACTACTTGCTATTATCTTCCTTTGAAATCCTAGACATACCATGCTCTCTCTGAATTTTGGCCTTTAACATGCTGGTCATTCTGCCAGAATCACTCAGTTACACTAGACAAAATTTATTTGCAAACTTTTCTTCAAAATGCCTGTTTAGAGTATTTTTCTTATGACAGGTGTATCTAAACCTCCAACACCAAGAAAAAAGGTATTTACTATATATCACCATGACCATTTGATTTTAGTAAACCTCACTATCCTTTTGATGATTTGTCTAATGTCCAATTACAACCATCTATTCTAATTCTGCTGGTTCAGGGGCAATGCCAGTCTTAATTATATATGCCTCCATTATCTGGAAAAAAATATTTGCTGACTTGATTTTTGTAAACAGATACATGCAAATACAGAGAGATTCTGTTGTTTATAAAATAAAATAGTAGAGACTGGGCAGTGGTGGCATGTGCCCTTAATCCCAGCCCTCGGGAGGCAGAGCCAGGCAGCCAACCTGGTCTGCAGAGTGAGATCCAGGACAGGCATCAAAACTACACAGAGAAACCCTGTCTCCAAAACAAACAAACAAACAAAATAGTATAAAAGCCTAAAGTTCCCATAAAAATGAAAGCCTAGGAACTGGAGAGATGGCTCAGCAGTTAAGGGTTTTTGTTCTGGCAGAGGACCCACATTAGATTCTTAGCAACCATGTTGGCTCACAAGTATCCATAACTTCAATTCCAGAGTAAAAATGCCTGTTTCTGACCTCTGTGGGCACCAGCTATACACTCAGTGGCCAAATAGCCATACACATAAAATAAAATAATTAAATAATATTTTAAAAATTAATGAAATCCTAAAGGAGTCATAGTACTCTCATTTAAAATAAATCTAAATAAACTGACTTGGGGAAACAATTGCAAGATATCAGATGGAAAATTAGGTTTTGAACTCACTATGAAGAATAATACCACATTTTTAAAGTTTTTTAATTTTTCTTATTAAGAAATTTTCTATTCATTTTACAAACCACAGATTCCCCCTCTCCTCCTTCCTCCCACCCCCCAGCCTTCCCCCTAAACTCTCCCCCCATTCCCACCTCCTTCAAGACAAGGTCTCCCATGGGGAGTCAGCAGAGCCTGGTACATTCAGTTGAGGCAGATCCAAGCCCCTTCCCCCTGCACCAAGGCTGCGCAAGGTGTCACACCATAGGCACTGGGCTCCAAAAAGCCTGCTCATGCACCAGGGATGGATCCTGATCCCACTCCCTGAAACAGTTCAAGCTAAACAACTGTTTCGCCTATCCAGAGGGCCTAGTCCAGTCCCATGGGGGCTCCACAGCTATTGGTCCACAGTTCATGAGTTTCCACTAGTTTGGCTGGCCATCTCTGTATGTTTTCCCATCATGATTTCAATGTTTCTTACTCATAGAATCCCTCCTCTCTCTCATCCATTGGACTCCTGGAGCTGAGCCTGGTTCCCAACCATGGATCTCTGCATCTGCTTCCATCAGTTACCGGATGAAGGCTCCCCAGTTTGCTCATGTAGATCTAATCTATTTCTCCTTCACTGGACAATCTATGTGTCCCTCTTAGGGTTCTCCTTGTTAGCTAGCTTCTCTGGAGCTGAGGGTTGTAGTCTGGTTATTCTTTGCTTTACATCTAGTCAGGTGTTATTCTGGTGGGTCTGCCTTTATATGTTACTTGGCCTTTTTCCTTTGCAGCTCTTAATATTTTTTTCTTTATTCTGTATGTTTAGTGGTTTGATTATTATGTGGTGAGGGGACTTTTTTTGGATCCAATCTATTTGGTGTTCTGTAAGCTTCTGGTATCTTCATAGGCATTTCCTTCTTTAGGTTGGGAAAGTTTTCTTCCATGATTTTGTTGAATATATTTTCTGTACCTTTGAATTGGTATTCTTTCCCTTCTTCTATCCCTATTATTCTTAGGTTTGGTCTTTTCATGGTGTCCAAAATTCCTGGACATTTTGTGTTGTGACTTTTTTGGCTTTAGTGTTTTCTTTGACTGACAAATCTATTTCCTCTATCATATCTTTAATGCCAGAGATTCTCTCTTCCATCTCTTGCATTCTGTTGGTTACGCTTGCATCTATAGTTCCTATTCATTTACTCAGATTTTCTATTTCCAGCATTCCCTCAATTTGTGTCTTCTTTATTGTCTCTATTTCAGTTTTCAAGTCTTGAACTATTTCCTTCACCTGTTTAATTGCTTTTTCTTGGCTTTCTTTAAGGGATTTATTAATTTCTTCCAATTTTTTATTTGTCTTTTTCTCAATTTCTTTAAGGGAATTTTTCCTCTTTAAAGGCTTCTATCATCTTCTTAAAGTCATTTTTAAGGTCGATTTCTTCTGCTTCTTCTGCATTGAGATGTTCAGGTCTTGCTGATATAGAAGCACTAGGTTCTGATGGTGCCATGTTGGTCTTTATGTTGTTGACTGTATTTTTGCACTGGTATCTACCCTTCTCTTCCTGCATTCGGTACAAGTGCTGTCTGTGTCTGAGGGAGCCTCTCTTGGTCCAACTGACGCTCTTGGTCCAAACGAAGCTCTTGGTCTAACTAGGGCTCTTGGTCCAATCGGTGATGATGGACTCTGTGTCTCAGGGAGCAGCTCTTAGTCCAATCGGCGCTAGTGGGCTCTGTCTCAGGGAGCAGCTGCAGTCTTGGAGGGTGGGGAAGTTTGGGGGAGGTGGGGCTTGTGGGTTACAGAGTCTGGTGGGGGATGGTAGTATTCTGACCTGTCTTCAAGAGACCTGTCTGCTAGCCTGAAACTGAGACTGCAATGGGTGGTGGTGTGGGGGTGCAGGGTTGTGTCCCTGGACCCAAAGCCTAGAAGCTAGGGTGTTTGGCTGTGAGAACAAAGACTCACCTCTTAGTCCAATTGGTGTTGGTGGGCTCTGATAACACCACATTTTTGTAAAACTCATATCTGGGTGTGCTTCTATCTAAAACAGGAACATTCAGAAATATGTTTACCAGAATATCACCAACCAACATTAATTCCAGGATTTGCAGTTGATCTGTACTTAGCATTCTACATCTTGAGCATGTGCAGGTCAGTTAGCATTAGTTATTTTTCTTGTTGCATTGACAAAATTCCCAACAAAAGCCTCTTAAGTGGTAGTTTTCAACCTGTGGGTTTGGACCCCCTTGACAAATATCTATCTCTAAAATTATTTACATTACAATTCATAACAGTAGCAATATTACAGTTATGAAGTAGTAACAAAATCATTGTATGCTTGGAGGTCATCCCAAAATGAGGAACTGTATTAAACGGTTGCACCATTAGGAAGGTTGAGAACCACTGCTCTTTTTTTTCCCATCTTTTCTTTATTGAGAAATTTATTCATTTTACATACCAACCACAGATTCCCCCCCTCAACCCTCCTCCTCACTTTCCCCCAACCTTCCCCCCCAACCCACCTTCCATCCCCTCCTCTGAAAAGGTAAGGCCTCCCATGGGGAGTCAGCAAAGCCTGGTGCATTCAGTTGAGGCAGGTCCAAGCCCCTCCCCTGTATCAAGGCTGTGCAAGTTGTCCCACCATAGGAAATGGGCTCCAAAAAGCCAGCTCAAACACCAGGGATAGAGTTTGAGCCCATAAGGGAAGGGGATGGTCGAGCTGGAGCGGGCTCAAAGTGGGAGAACAATGAAAGAGATATTTGATAGAGGGAGACATCATGAGGATAGGGAGAAACCTGGTGCCAAGGAAGTTCCCAGGAATCCACAAGGATGACCCCAGCTTAGACTACTAGCAAGAGAGTGACTGAGCTGACCTACTCCAGTAATCAAATTGGTGAATACCCTAATTGTTAGTATAGAACCTTCATCCAGTAACTGATGGAAGCAGGTTCAGAGATCCACAGCCAAGAACCGCTGCTCTTAAGGAAGGAAAGATTTATTCTGGCTCATGATTCAAAGGGATATAGTCTGCCATGGAAAGACAGACATGGCAACAAGAATATGAGGCCACTGGTGACATCATGTCCATACTTAGGAGGCAGACAGAGTTGAACACTGGTGCTCAAGTGGCTTCCTTCTTCTTTAATCTTTATTCAGTCCAGGACCACATACTATAGAATGGTGCAACTAACATTTAAGGTAGGTCTTTCCCTCCTTGTTTAAATATTTTTGGAAATGTCCTCACAGCTGTGACAAAGGGTTTGTCTCCTAGGTGATTCCAAATTGAGTCAAGATGAGAATGAAGATTCACCATCACAGCCAGCTTTCCATTACTATAACATTACTATAAAAAAAAATACTGTTGTTTGGAGAATTAAGTACATAATCAGAGGACTTTATTCACTGGTCCTTTGGTAGTACATTGTGGTAAAAGCACATGAAAGATCAAAATTACCACAAAGAAAAGAAGTGATGAAGGAGAAGAGTAAAATGCAGGGGTCCTACTGTACCCTCAAGAGCACATCTAATTGATTTGAAGGCCTCCACTATGTCCCACTTTTTAAAGAAGCCTCCACGTCCCAATAGCACAATAGGATGGGACCAAAACTTGAATTATAGTATGAATATTTAGGAGATATTCTGGATCTAAGCTATAGAAATATGATGATCTTCTAGTCAGAGAAACATTCTTTTTAACTGAAACTTATAAAATCACGGAGGGATGTTTTGGCACATCTCTTTCCCTTGTAGAGGGTGGCAGAGAGGGATTTTGTTTGTTCTTGGCCAAATAAGTTGCATTGCAAAAAGCAACTCACACTGAGTTGTGGCTGTCAGGCAGGCAGATGACATGTTGTCACTGTTCCTACAAGACAAGGGTAATGACTGAAGCTCCTACCGTCTGTTGCTCAGAGATACTTTGCAGGTCTTTGTGAAGAAGGCGTTTAGTTTTATAAATTCACCAGAAACACTTCCACTTAAATAATACCATTTGACAGGAAAGATTAGCTACTTCTAGTTCTTTTGGTAAAATCTCTCTCAAATCAGGACTATACTCATACATACTTAAAAACTTGCAAACAGAAAGGGCCAGAAGTAAAAGTAAAGTCTGTCCTTTCCCAATATTCATTTGCAAATTCCATGGGTAAATTCTATGTTCAAATAATAAGCCATCCCTTAGATTACATGAGAAGAACACCTGTGACAGAAGCGCTGTTACATCAACCATTTGATTTGTTGACATGGAACAATGAAAAAACAAAAGGCTGTGGACTTAGATATTCCTGTGCCTAAATTCTAACTGTTCATTGGAATGGTTATAGGAACTGGGAAAGTGTCCTGTATTTTCTCTGGGCCTCCATTTCTTGACTTACAAAATGGCTCTTATGAGATAAAAGGAAGCATAACTGAATTCCTGGCTCACTGCCTGATAGACTACAAGTGCTTGGCTTGTGGCAGTGTGAACGGAGTGTCTCACTGGCACGCATTAAGAGCTCATTCTGCAACTACTCAAGTACCTACTAAAGAGTGCACACTAGTGAGACAATATAAGGAAAGAAATTCTAGCCCTCCGGAGCTTACATGTACATGATAAGCTGAATAATGTATCCCTGAAGATTCTCACATCTTCATTCCCTGAATTAATAAAAATTACTTTAAGTGGGAAAAGGTTCTTTGCAGGTGTGATTAAATTACGGATAGTTAGATCAGGAGAGTGTCCTGGATTATCTGAATGAGCCAGTGTAATGATGAGGATACTTAGAAGAAAAGAGAAGACGTGAAAAACTTAGAGTCATAGAAGGAAAGGGTGGGAAGCCAAAGAAGGCCGGGGACTTGCAGATACTAGCAAAGCCAAGGGAGAGGATGTCTCCTTTGCCCGGAAGGAGCCAGCTCTGCCAGTACCTTGGCTTTAGCCCAGGAAAATGGATTTCCGACTTCAGAACCATAAAGCTGTTATCTTCAGCCACTAAGCCTGTAATCATTTGTTACCGCAGCCATAGGAAACTAAAAAACTGGGAAGAATTAGACTACTAATTACATAATAACTTAATACAATTGTGATAAGTGCTTAGATAATTAAGGAAATAAAAATGAGTTAGCGAAAGCAAATCTGGGAAGCAGGACACCTCCTTTGAGGGGCTGATTTTTCATTTGAGATTTCCAAGCTGAAAACATATTCACTGAGTGAAGGGAGAGAAAAACACTCTAAGCACAGAAAAATCCTTGTCAAGAAGAAACTAGCTCAGAGTAGCTGGAATACAGCCAAAAAGGTGTGTGAGGGGCAGGAAATAAAAGACCAAGTCAGGAAGAGAGGAGGAGGAGTTGAGGAAGGGTGGGGCAAAAACTAAGGAAAGATTTCACCTTGCAATGCTTTGTCTTGCTAGCCTATTTCAGATCAACCCTCTCAATGAGGACGTTTAGGAAAACTGAACAAAACTGGTTTTGAGTTCCTTTTTTTCTTAACCTACTAAAAGTAGTTCTAAACTACCAATTCCATGACTGTTTGAAGAGTTTTCTAGACAGAAGGAAGTTCAGAGAAAAACTAGAGACCTGGCAAGGTTTTTCTACCAAAACCCCTTTCTAAATCAAAAGGAGCCGCTAAACTCCTATAAAACTAAGCAGAATGCTGTGGTGGCCCAGTCATAGTAATACCAGTTATAGAGCAGAAGCCTCTACTTTGAAAATCCCAATTAAGCTTGGCTCTGCCAATTCCCATGGATCAATTAAAAAAGAGTAATAGTAAAAAGCCAGAAAAAAAAAGAGATTTCATAAATATGATCACATTGATAAGTACTGATAAAGGGGTACAGTGACCCCAAGTCATCTTCAGAACACCAAAATAAGCCTTAAGTTTAAATAGAGTAGGAAGAAGGAGTGTGCATAATTAAGCAGCCTTAGTCAGAGTGCTATGTGGCTGGTTATTATCTCAGTCTGGCTCCTGCCAGGTGGTTAGTTGTTGTTACTGTCATTGTTGAGGGGGCCCATCTGGTTTCTGTAAAATGAATACACCATCTCAAAGGTTAATTGCCCTCATTTAAGAGAGAAGCAGTGATATGTCTGTCCTTTGGCTTTCTGTTTTTTGGAGATAGTTTTGATCCCTTGTCATAAAAATATTAGTCAATCAGTCCTGTTTTTATTTTAACCTTCTTCCCTGTGGCACTGAGGAACAAATCCAGGTTTTGCACACCCAAGTGCATAGGAGGAAAAAGGTGAAAGAAGCAAGTAGTTGTAAAAACCTAAGCACAAAATGGTGGGTTCAACAATTTGAACACTGAGTAGACATTTGTAAGATCTAGTAGACTGGAGTTGGAACTGAGAGTTCACGAAGAGGCTGAAACCCTATTAAGCATTCCACATTTTTATTTGAAACCCCCAAGCCTCTATCCCAGGAGTTAAGGAAAACCAAAAATAAATCACCCCTCAAAATGTCCTAAACCCAACTCTGGGCAGTTTAATCACTCCCCAATGAAGGTCTCAATATCCACCACAACTACCTACAATGTGAAACTGCACCCTCTCTTCAGAGAGACATGACCTCCAGAGTCTTACATGCCTCCACCAACTTTATATATGGAATGCCTGAGAGAGAGAGAGAGAGAGAGAGAGAGAGAGAGAGAGAGAGAGAGAGAGAAGAAACATAAAATACTGAACTGAAAACAAACTACAAAAAATAGAGACCCATACCCAGAAAGTGAAGTTCTCTGTTGTAGGATTTTCCTTACAGTCTATAAAGACATAAAAGATAAGGGTGGAGGTAGAAAGAGAACCATAGACATTGTAATTCAAATGAAAAATTTTAGAATAGTACACATAATAATGGGCATTGAGATGTTGGTATATAGGCTTAACAGGATGTTAGGCTATGTAGCTTAGAAAAAATAATGAGATCAAAGATAAGAAGAAAGCACTCAAACTAAAGAAAAGTGAGGTAAAAACTAGCACTGAAGATATTTTTTTAAAAAGTCATATAGAAAACTACTGTGGAAGATTCCTAAAATATATTCACACATGCGCAAAAAAAAAAAAAGTGTTTAAATGGAGTTATACTAAAATGAGGCAACAATGGCCCCACTGGACACCACAAGTTAATAAATGAAAAGCCCAGTGTCAGGAAGGGTTTACCTCTTTTGGTATTGTGGTCAGTGAGGTCTCATAGGACCCCAAACATCACAGGTTATTACCAATGCTCTTGGTTATCCTCCAGAACTTGATGTAAGACTCTGTTGCCAAAGATGCCACATACTTGAGTCATAAAGCATGGAGGAATGAAGCCGATACTCATCTGGAAGCTTCATTCCCCACTGGCTAGTTTTTGTGGTGATTAAGGTGCTACGAAAGTCAGCAGAAGAAAAAAGTAATTATCAGTCTTACACAGATGTGAGCCACAATAACAACTGGCCTATCAAGACATGTCCACGGACACAGTAGTAGCATAGGGACCACTCCACAAGTTGAAGCCCATACCTGGTACTATTCCTGGGGCCAAGAACCAGTAGATAGATAGGTCATAGGCCCTAGGGGAGAACCTACCATTACTCAACTAAGTGGGCATAATTTTAAACCAACTAATGATTTATTGTTGTACCCATATAAATGTATCTGTTGAGGCTGAAGAGATGGCCCCATAGCTAAGGACACTGGCTGCTCTTCTGGGGGATCCAGGTTCAATTCCCAGAACCCATGTGACAGCTCACAATTGTGGTGATCACTTTCAATTCTGATAAAATGAATAAAGTCAAAAATTCAAAAACCACTAGGAACCAAGCAAAACAATAACGAAGAAAATTAAACTTGCGCATGTCATCAGAAGACCAGAGAGAAACAAATATATAAGAACCTTCAAATGTGCAGGAGAAAACAGACACAGAATTTCAGCTAAAGCCCCATTTGAAAAAGGAGAAGACACAGATTATACCTTCTGCTGACAACATTTTGAAAGATAGTAATTCTCATCCTGAAGTCTATGGGAGTGACGGGATTAAGAAAATAGAAATTACTGCTACTGGACTCAGAAGAAATAATAAAAAGAGTTCTTACACTAAACAAAAACATTCATGGAAGAATGCAAGGAGATATAGAATGAGATAAGATGGAAAGCATATGAGTAAATAAGAATGTGGCTGACAAACAAAAGAGAATTTAAAACCCAGAAAACATGAAAATATGTGAGGAAATAGTTCTCTGTGTTATCTGAAAAAATGATTTAAATTTATATCATGCTAGATTTATGTTATGCTATAATGTATCAAAATACACATGTGATCTCTGGTGTAATTGTGGAAAGTGTTTGGAAGAAGTCTGGTGGAAGATCCACCTCTGGTCCCTTCCCCATCTCTTTCCCTAAACTCGACCCTTCAAAGCCCACCTAACACAGCTCCTCTCCAAATCCACCCTTTCAGAGCCAGCAAAACATAGCTCCTCCCCCAGAGAGGCTCAGGAAGACTCCCACAGGGAATGTATAAGCTGCATGGAAAACAGACTAGTGGTTCTCCCAGCCTCATCGGGGAACTCCCCAGGTGCGCTTTACCCATTAAACCTAGGCTTTCTAATTTGGTCTGATTCGGTTTGTTGCAACATCCAAGAAGCCTTCAGGAGGCCTAAACTTATCAGAAAGAATGGTGAAATAATTCATATTAAACATGGTGATGGCAGACAGAAAAAAAAATTAAGTTAATCCAAAAGAAACCAAAATGTTTGAGTTAATCAAAAACAAAAACAGAAAAATAAATGCAAAGCAGGTGGAAGAAACTCAAAACAAAAAGATACATACAAGGTCAAATGCTCGATGGTTACAATTAATCCAAGTGGATTAAATAGAATCCAAATATATTCTGCTTACAGGAAACACAAAGGTAATGGTTTAAAATGTTTTCCTTTTTAATAAATTCATGGAACATTGTAAGTTTCCCAGTGGGACTGTCTTTCAGAGCTCGGTTCAGGTTTTCAAATACATAAATATGTCTTATAATTATAGTAACTTATTGCACAATGGAAGACCCTGTTACACCTTTTTCCTCCTCCTCATCTTAATTTTTAGTCATGGTTTATTTCAGTTACTAAGACAGGTATGTTAAATGTATTATATAGAATTTTCCCACTTTTCTTATTGAATTCTTACTGTTTTTATTCAGTGCATTTTGAAATCCCATTAATAAGTGCATGTATAGCTCCATTTTTGTTACTTTCCACTTTTGTATGTCATTTTATTTAAAAATTTTCCCTGTAAGCAGAACCTGTCTTTGCTCCTGAATGCTAAGATTAAAGGCATTAAAGGTGTGTACCACCATGCCCAGCTAATTATCTTCCTTTAGTCCCTGTTTTAAAAACATATAGGCCAGCAGTAGTGCACGCCTTTAACCCCAGCACTTGGGAGTCCAAGCCAGGCAGATCTCTGTGAGTTTGAGGCCAGCCTGGTCTACAGAGTGAGATCCAGGCACCAAAACTACACAGAGAAACTCTGTCTTGAAAAAAAAAATCTCATCCACTTCTCCTTCGCTGGGCCATTCATGTGTCCCTCCTAGGGTCTTTCCCTGTTAGCTAGTGTCTCTGGAGCCTCTCTGGTTGCAGTCTGGCCATCTTTTCTCTCACATCTAGTATCCACTCATGAGTGAGTACATACTATGTTTGTCCTTCTGAGTCTGGGTTACCTCACTTAGGAGGATATTTTCTAGTTCCATCCATTTGCCTGCAAATTTCATGATATCATTGTTTTTTACTGCTGAGTAAATAAATAAATAGTCCATTGTGTATATGTGCCACATTTTCTTTATCCATTCTTCAGTGGGGCATTTAGGTTGTTTCCAGTTTCTTGCTATTACTAATAATGCTGATATGAACATAGTTGAGCATGTGTCCTTGTGGTAAGATGGAGCATTGCTTGGATATATGCCCAAGAGTGGTATAGCTGGGTCTTGAGGCAGACTTATTCTTAATTTTCTGAGAAACTGCCATACTGATTTCCAGAGTGGCTGTACAAGTTTGCATTCCCACCAACAGTGGAGGAGTGTTCCCCTTGCTCCACATCCTCTCCAACATAAGCTGTCTTCAGTGTTTTTGATCTTAGCCATTCTGACAGGTGTAAGATGGTATCTCAGAGTTGTTCTGATTTGCTTTTCCCTGATGTCTAAGGATGTTGAGCAATCCTTAAATGTCTTTCAGCCATTTGAGATTCTTCTGTTGAGAATTCTCTGTTAAGCTCTGTTGCCCATTTTTTAATTGGATTGTTCAGTATTTTGAAGTCTAGCTTTTTGAGTTCTTTGTATATTTTGAAGATAAGTCTTCTGTCAGATGTGGGGTTGGTGAAGATCTTTTCCCATTCTGTAGGCTGTTATTTTGTCTTATTGACCGTGACTGGGAGTGGTGGGGTGGTAGAGGGCTAGGAGTGGGGGATGAAAACATAGGGAAATGGGAGGGTCAAGCTGGAACAAGGACAGAGTGGGAGGGCAGGGAGAGAGATATGGTAGATAAGACATCATGGGAATAGGAAGAGGCAGGGTGCCAGGGAGGCTCTCAGGAATCCACAAGGTTGACCCCACCTTGGTCTGCTGGCAGTGTTTCAGAGGGTGCCTGGACCAGTCTACTCTGGTGACCAGCCTAGCAAATAACCTAGCTGTCAACATAGAGCCTTTGTCTAGTTACTGATGGAGGCAGATACAGAGATCCACGGCCAGGCACCAGGCTGAGTTCCGGGAATCAAACTGATGAGAGAGAGGAGAGATACTGCAGGCTGGGGACGTAGAGATCATGATGGGAGGATGTGCAGAAATAACCGGCCACACTGGTGGAAGCCCATGAACTGTCGACTAGTGGCTGTGGAGCCCCCATGGGACTGGACTAGACCCTCTGAATATGGAAGATGGTTGCTTGGCTCGAACTGTTTGGGGGCACCCAGACAGGGGCATGGGATTCATCCCTGGTGCATGGGAAGGCTTTTGGGAGGCCAGTGCAGGTGGTGTGATGCCTTGCACAGCCTTGGTGCAGTGGGGAGGGGCTTGGACCTGCCTAGGCTCAGTGTGCCAGGCTCTGCTGACTCTCCACAGGAGACCTTGATTTGGGGGATATGGGGATGTGGGGTGGCTTGGGAGGGAGGGCTGGGGGGAGAGAGGAGGGAGGAGATGGGATCTGTGGGTGATACGCATAGAGTGAGTAGAAATTTTCTTAATAAATAAAAATTTAAAAAAAAAAACAAAAAATAAACAAGTAAATAAATAAAACCAAAAACAAATCATTGTGTATTATTCAAACTATTATTATAGTACCTGCTTTCATCTCAAAAGCATCCTTTACTTTCTAGGTGGGCAGCAAGCTCCTTGAACTGTGAAGTCACATCTTTCATCTCTTGAATCCCAGCACTACTTGTCTAAACATGTATTAGTCACCCAGTAAATACTTGCTGGTAAATTCACAGAAGTCCTTAAGTGTAAAAATGTAAGAGTACCCATTCTGTGAAAAGTATCTCATTTGAAAGTTGACTTTTTTTTCACTGATATAGCTAGGTTGGTTGCTGATCAAAATATCAGCATTTTTTGTTCTAGTTAAAAAAATGTAGCTTTGATGCTCTGGAAATTTGCGAACTAAATACTATTAAAATGTATATGTTTATAATAAGCAAGGAAGGCTTAAATGGAGGGAAGGGAAAGTGATATAATTATCTTGTAATCCCAAAAAAGAAAAGAAAAAAATAAAAATCAAATCAAAATCAAAAGAAGATATTTGTAAAGCATAGAAACCAAGAGCATGTTTTTTCATGAGGAGTTTTTTCTTTGATTTGCATTTTTTGTTTGCTTTCATTTTTTTCTTTTTTTTATCGGTTTCATAAATCCCAAGCTTGCTTTCAGCCCCCTATGTAGCATGACTTTGAACTTCTGATGCTCCTGCCTTCCATCTCCCAAGTGTTGGGATTGTGGGCATGTTCTATCATGCTCAACTTAATAAACTTTTATCTGTCAAAACAGAAACAGAATTTTATAACCTGATGAAAACAATTTATGTTTCAGTTTAAAATGAAAAGAAAGTTGTTTTTTTTAATAATATGTGCTACCCTGCAATGACATGCTTTCTTGGAAAATACTTGCCCCCACCTGCTAAAAGGATTCAGACAATGAGTAAATAACATAACAAAGGAAATAATAAATAAATAACATCATAAATAGCAAAGGAAAGAGAAAACTAGCAAAATGAAGTCTGAGGACCCCCTAAACATTGGTTTTGTTATGCATCCTGAACTCTAGCTCCAACAAATATATAGGATCACTCTATGTATAGAACTCTATAGCCAACAGACAGATTCTCTGAGAACAAATACCGGAACCGTTAGAAAGAAAGACATATCATGAAAGCTCTGAAGGAACACTACTCCTCTCCAAGTGGACAGCCACTAGCAAGCATCTTTTCTCTGTTTGCTCAGAGGGTGTGTCCTTCCTACCTTCCAAACCCTGCATTTGGAGAATCTGGCCCTATCAGTCAAGACAGGAAATGCTAGCTTCCCAACATGACTGCCAAGATCCCTTTGTCAGAGAGTCCCCAAAATTGATTACATTTCCCCCAGGTTTTTTTCATTTCTCTTCTCTTATAGACATTAAATTCTCTCCTGGATTCTAAGTGTTTAAAGTAAGGCACTGTGCTGAGTTTTCTTTGATGTTCTTCACACCTTTGATATTGAAATTTAGCAAATACCTGTATCATATGCTTTCATTTTATTGAGCTATACAGAATAACTGAAAAAAAAAAATGTTTATGTAAGTGTGTAATCTGACAACCTCATATACATATATATCATAGAATAATTACTACAGTCAAGTTAACACATCATTGCCTCTTGTAATTATTTTGATGTTTATTTTTACAAGATCTTCTTTCATATAAAGGTGCAAGTGCATTACTGTTCTATTGATTACAGTCAGCGTGCTATAAGTTAGATCCTCAGAACTGATCCCTCTTACAACTGAAATTCATGCACTTTGACCAATATATTTGCTCTCTCCTCTGTCTCAAGACCTGACAACCAGAGTCTACTTTCTGTTTCTATGAATTCTACGTCCTGTTAAGTATCACCAGAGAGTAGTTGTCACCCTCTGCCTGGATTATTTCACAGTAACCTCATTTCATCCATGTTGTTAGAAATGGCAAGGTTTTCTTCCTTTTTAAAATGGTTCTGAATAATACTGCATTAAATAATATGCTATATTTCTTTACCTACTCAACTCATCTATCAACAAATTCTCTCCCCCACTGGAGAATATTTATATTTAAATTCTTTTTATTGAAAATAGGTTCTTCTCTCATATGCTACATTTCAACTACAGTTTCCCCTCCCTCCACTCCTCCCAGCTATCCCCAATCCCCACTCTCCTCAGATCCCTCAGATCCACTTCCCCTCTGTCTCCTATCAGAAAACAGAAGGCCTCCAAGAGACAATAACCAAACAAACACACACACACACACCAAAAAAAAAAAAAAAAAAAAAAAAAACCAAAATACAGTAAGACAAGACAAAAGCCCTCATACCAATTCTGGACAAGGCAACCCAACAGGAGGAAACCCTGTTGTCTGTCTGTCCCAAGACCAGACAAAAGAGTCAGAGACAGACCCACCCTCACAGTATGGAGACTCACAAAAACTCCAAACAGCCACAAAACATATGCAGAGGACCTGATGAAGACCTACGCAGGCTCCATGCTTGCTGCTTTAGTCTGTGTGAGCCTGTATGCACCCTGTTTAGTTGACTCAGTGGGCCGTGTTCTCCTGATGTCCTCCCTCTGACTCCTACAATCTTTCTGCCATCTCATTCCATGCTATTCCCAGAGCTCAAAGGGGGAAGGACCTAAAGGAGACCTCCATTCTAGACTCTTTCTCCACATAGTATCTGGTTGTGGGTCTCTGCATCAGCTCTCATCTGCTGCTGGAAGAAGCTTCTCTGACGATGACTAGACAAGGCACTGGTCTTTGAGTATAGCAGAATATCATTAGGAATCATGCCATTGTTGGGGTTTGTTTGGTTTGGTTTGGTTTTTGTTTTTGTTTTTTGTTTTTTGTTTGTTTGTTTTGTACTAGTCATGTTTGGTTCTACCCTAGGTCTCTGGGCTATTTAGTCTCCAGTTCCTGGCAATCTAAGCGGTGGGAGGCTTGGCCTCCATCTCATGTAGTAGGCTTCAAGTTAAATCAGATATTGGTTGGCCACTACCACTTGGTTCTGAGGCACCATTACCCTAGCACATCTTGCAGTCAGGAATGATTGTTGATCGAAGGTTTTCTGGCAGAGTTGTTGGTCCACATTTCTCTTTTGGTAGCCTTCAGAGTACCTTCCCACATCAAAGAGACTAGAACATAGGGGTGTGGTGATATATTGTATACCCTAATAAAATTTGCCTGAAGATGAGAGGACAGAACAAGCCACTAGATTAAACATAGAAGCCAGGCAGTGGTGGTACACACCTTTAATCCTAGCACTTGGGAGGCAGAGATCTGTCTGGATCTCTGTGAGTGCAAAGCCACACTGGATTACATGAGATTGATTCAGTCTAGGAGAGAAAAAGAGCCAGGCAGTGGTGGCACACACCTTTAATCCCAGTACTTGGGAATCACACGCCTTTAATCTCATGCCTTTGTTTGGAAAGCACACATACCCTTAATCCCAGGAAGTGATGGCTGGGCAGAGAGGGGTATATAAGGTGTGAGGAGACAGAAACTAGATGGCTTTTCAGCAGAAGCATCCCTTTCAGCTAGAGGCTTTTTTGGCCGAAGCCTTTAAGGCTGAGGAAGCTCATTTGGCTATAAACCTATTGCCTGAGGCTTTTTCAGGCTGAGGAGTCCTAGAAGTAAGATGTGGCTTATTCCTTTGTCTCTCTGATCTTTCAGCATTTACCCCAGTATCTGGATCCATGTCTTTTATTAAAAGATCATTTTAACATTCATGTTACATAGCAGTGAAGGCTCCCTGCAGACTCCAGCTCAACTTCTCCACATTCAATGAGCCATGTGGATATTGTCCTAGGCAATAGGGCCCTGCTCTCAGTTTGCCAAGAGCAACCCTCTTTCCTAGAATCAGCCTGGGTTGTTTGAGGATCTCTTCAGCCAACAACTCAATCAAATGCAACCCAGTCCTGCCACTGGAAGCCTTGCCTGACTACAAGGGATGGCCAGTTGAGACTCTATATCCCCCGTTACTACGAGTCCTCATTAGACTCACCCTCATAGATTCCTGGAAGTTTCCACTGCATTAGGTTTCCACACTAGAAATTACTCCCAATTCCAGTGTCTCCCCCTGAACTCTCTCCCTCTGTCCCATCTTCCTCCACCACCTGATCTTTCCTGCTCCCATCCACACCCACCCACAGCCCATCTGCAAAATCAATTCTATTTCTCCTTCCAAAAGAGATCCATGACCCCTCCTCTTTATCTTACCTCTCTGAACCTTGGCTATCATTTACTTAACAGCTAACATTTATAAGTGAAAACATAACATATTTGTCTTTCTGGATCTAGGCTACCTCATTTTAATTCCATCCATTTGCCTGCAAATTTCATGATATCATTTTTAACAGCTGAGTAATACTCCATTATGTAAATGTACCACATTTTCTTTATCCATTCCTATGTTGAGGGACATCTAGGTTGTTTCCAGTTTCTGGCCACTATGAATAAAGCCACAGTGAACATAGTTGAGCAAGTGTCCTTGTGGTAGGATGGAGTGTCCACCCAAGAGTGGTCTAGCTGGAGCTTGACGTAGATGAATTCCTATCATTGTGAGGAACTGCCATATTGATTTCCATAGTAGTTGTACAAGTTTGCACCCTCACCAGCAATGGAGAAGTGTTATTCTTGCTCCACATCTTCTCCAGCATGAACTGTCACTTGTGTTATTGATATTAACCATTCTGACAGGTGTAAGATGGAATCTCAATGTACTTTTGATTTGCATTTCCCTGATGGCTAAGAATGTTGAACATTTAAGCATTTCTTAGCCATTCGATATTCCTCTGTGGAGAATTTTTTGTTTAGACTAGTACTCTGTTTTTTAATTGGATTACTTGCTTTTTATTTTTGGATTTTTGGTTTCTTGAGTTTTTTTATATATTTATGGGATAAGAAAATAAAAAAAAAAACACAAGCAAACAGTGAAAGGAAATGAATAAATCCCTTAAAGAATGAAAAAAAAAGTCGAAGGAAATGAATAAAACCTGACCTGACCTGAAAGTGGAAATAGTAACAATAAAGAAAACACAAACTGAGGGAAATCCAGAAATGAAAAATTTAGGAATCTGAGTACGAACTACAAAGGAAACCTTCATCAAATTCAGTTTCTTTAATTCCATTTACTGATGAGACTACCCTTTTCCTCATTGTGAATTCTGAACACTTATCATATAGCAGGCAGCCCTATCAGCATGGGCTCATCTCTGAGCTCACTACTCTAGTCTACTGGTCTGCCTTTGTGATGACACAGTATCATTAATTACTACCATTTTGTAGTGCATTTTGAATGAGAAGGCACATTGGAGGCTTCCAGCTTTGTTCTTCTTTCTCAAGACTGATTGGTGCTGGTATGTTTTGTAGATTTATATGAATTTTAAGATTGTTTGTTCTATGTGAAAAGCACCACTGGATTTAACTAGCAGAAAGGACATTTTCACAATATTCATGCTTCTTTTTTTTATTTTATTCTTTTCTCCCGAAACATAATATTTCATTACTTATTTGGGAATTTCATACAATGCATCTGGATAACACTTGCTTCCCATTCATCCCAGGTCTACTCTTCCACCCTTTTGCCCTCTCCAAGAAGAAAAAAATACAAGTCCAGTTTGTGTTGCCTGTATAGTCGTTGAAACATAGTCAAGCCATTGGAGCATGGTCAGTCCCTTAAGGATAACTCAGTCCTTCCCCACCCCACTGCCAGAAGCCATCAACTAACTATACTTCAGCATCATTAGTACAAATTTTAAGCACTCTCTTCAATAGCTTCCTGTCTGGATTGTTGGTCTTTGGGGGAGTGGGGGTGTGTCACAGAAGCCTTCAGTGTTTCTCATTCTCAATTATGAGTCTGCAATCATGAATACCACTGCAAAAGAAGCTTCCTTGCCTGTAACAGTCAGCAGTAGCATGGATCATGAACTTCCACATGGCTTCCCAGGTATCACAGACCATGGAGTTCAACATGATTCCAATGGCAATGTGGACCACAGGCACCAACATGACCTGCTGTGGCAGCATGGACCATGAAGGTTTTTCAAGAAGGCTTACTCCAGAATATGAAACATTCTTTTCTCAGCTATCCTGCTGCTGCTCAGGGCTAGGGTTATTTATGGCTGGGCAATTTATTGGGGAGCAGAACCTGCATGAGTTCCAGGCTGCTACACAACACCCTTCCAGCCCTATTCAGCAACAACATGCTCCTTTGTCTGACATCTTTTCCATCTCTCTATCACACATTCATTTATTAAAGTGGCATTGCAAACTGAGTGTGTCACACTGTGTGTGTGTGTGTGTGTATATATATATATATGCCCCACATGCAAATACTTACTGCAACAAGTCATTGGTCTGGTTGTAGGGGAAACTGTTCCCACTTTTTCTCCAGGGTACTCTTCAGGAGAGAGGAATAAGAGATATTAGATAGAGAGATAGAAGGGAGAGAAACAGATAGAAACACAGGATAGCCTAGGGAGGGCCTGGATAAATATCCATCAGCCCCTCCTGTATCTTCTAAAGGGCCTTTTATAGAAATGCCAAGGTATAGAGCAAAAGACCTCCCCCAGCACAGCCAATTGCAAACCCTTCTAATCACCTGATAACCACACACATGGTCAAGCAATCCTCTAATGCAGCCCTTCTGGGTAAAGCAAGCTCAGATCTCACTAGGAAACCTTTGTGGGCCTCCACATCTGGTTCAAGGTTTCTGGTTTCTGAAGCACCATAAATATTAAACTATCACTGAGACTCTTCTTGAATATCCTGTTGTTGGCCAGAGTTAGGGTGATCTTGGGGCTGGGCAGCATGTCCAGGGGCAGGATCTAAGAGAGCTCCAGGCCACTGAATGCATTTTAAATCATATAGGAGAGCAAAAGTGTGTGTGTGTGTGTGTGTGTGTGTGTGTGTGTGTGTGTATGTGTGTGTGTATTTAATAAGGTAGGTTTTTTATAAATAACTAGTAGCCACACTTACAAAAAAGTTCAATGCTATTGCTTATCAATGCCTTATATATTTCATAATAATTTTACAGACATAATCTTGACATAATCTCAGAAGGCCTTTCCAAGCTTATCAGCCAGTCAACCAATCAAACCTCCTCCACTCTCAAGAGCCTGGGACTTGTTCTCCTATAGAGACTAGATGAGGGACATACAGCACAGTATGGAAAGAGCATGATGTAAAAATAAGACTCAAGATGACAGAAGTCTACCCCCAAAATAAAGACTCTCAGGAGGGTAGTGAACAGAACTTCCAGGCCAGTGGACAAGAAAAGCAGTAAGGATAAGAACTATGTGGCAGCTCAGATTCAATTGAGTGGAGACAACTCCAGTAGGAAATGATGGTGCTGAGCGCACTGAGTATGTTTTAACCTGTGCAGAGATTTACACTACGCTTGATATGAATTGTTGACAGACATGTTTAAAAAGACAAAAAGAAGCCAAGTTTTAGTCAAAACAAAGTTTAATGAATTTAACTTCAGTCAAAACAAAACTTAATCATCACAGGAACTACACAAATTATGTCTGAGTAGTAATAGGTTAACAGTAAATAATGACTTAAGCAAACTGATGTTTTAGCCATACAGAGAAGTGTATGTGTGTATGTGTGAGTGTGTGTATATAGTGTAAGAGAACATAAGTTCCTTTTCATAGTAATTTTTGATAGTAAGCACTAATCATAGTTTTGTGGCGAATACGAAGACTGGAATAGCAATAGCTTAAGAGCGGGAACACATGTGTGTCCACACATGGAGCTGATTAACGGCTGACTTTGCTCTAAGGTTATCAAGAAAGTACTTGTTATTTTGTTTGTAGCCTCAAATACCAGCATCTGTAGATGTCTCCTTATGGTGGCCACCATATACAGTTCTTTCCACATAGACCTGGAGATTGAGGCCTGGTTGCCATCCTCATGAGAGTATCGATGGATGGCAAAGGAAAGTAAGCTCTTACTATTCAGTCACCTAATTGTAGCTAAAACTTTTCTATGCTCGCCTGGGACCAAGGTCCCACAGCCACTTACAAATTTCTATGTCCCACCTGGTCCTGCAACTGCTCAGACCCAAATGAACACACAGAGGCTTGTATTAATTATGAACTGTATGGTCTATTGGCTCAGGCTTCTCACTAGCTAGATCTTACATCTTAAATTAACCCATTTCTATAAGTCTATACTTTGCCACATGGCTCGTGGCTTACCGGTATCTTTACATCTTGCTTCTCATGGCAGCAGCTGGCAGCATCCTCTCTGTTCTGCCTTTCAACTTCCTCCTCTCTAGTTAGAATGTCCCACCTAACCCTATTCTGCCTCACCATTGGCCAAACAGCTTTTTATTAAACCAGTATACAAAAGCATTACCCCATAGCATTTCCCCTTTTCTGTTTAATTAAAAGGAAAGTTTTTAACATTAACATAGTAAAATTATATATAACAAAACAGTTACCAAGCAAGAACCACAGTTACAATATCTAGTCTATTTGTATTTGGAAAAATTAAAGAAAATATTCTATCTATCATATATTTGTGAGTGTCGTTTCATATCTAATTTATCTTTTATCATAACCAAGGAAAATTATAACTATCTACTCTTCAACTACATCAAAGACCTCAAAAGGATATAATATTACCTAAGTAAACAGAAAGAGTGTTGTAAGCAACTTCCAATAATCTAGAATGGCAGAGACAGCTGGCTGCCTGGACAGTCACCTAAAGTTCTTCTGCAATATTGGGGCACCTAATATCTGTGACTTTTTGGAAGATCACCTCTTTCCTCACTGCATCATATGTATGTTCCTCATGCAAACCTCTCCAATAGAGCAAATTACAACAGAAGTATGATTGATTAGCTGGCTCCTGGGCTAGGAGAGGTATTCTGAGATTGTGTCTATAAAAATCATCATGATATTTGATGCTAACATCAGTATATCAATAGATACATGTATTATTTAGAAATCAGATAGATTCCAGAAGCTATGCTATTCCCAAAATAGTTTACAGCAGTTGCTTCCAATCAATCAATCCTGAAGAGTAAAAGATTTGTGAAAGACATGGAACTATGTGTTTCACTATTTCTTGCTTCCCAACTGCAGATATATATTGATTTAAAAAAAAACTAAAACTGAAACCTTTAAAAAATAGTATAGTCACATTTCAAAATAATGTGTATTTCATTTGAATGTGTCCTTCCCTTTGGCTCCTTAGGGCTGGATCATCATCTAATTTGTGAGCATCCTCCATATTTCATGTGTTGAGTTTATTGGATCCTCAGGGCAACCAGACTAGGGAGTTCATTGAACTTCGATTTTCAGTCACAGAAATAGAAAATTCTGAGAGAGAGGAAGAGAGAATAAAACACACTGTTGCTTCATTCCTTGGGAGCCAGATGAGTTCCATGACATAGTTCTGGAATGTAAGAGATTCTAAAGTGATGTAAGAGAAATTCTTCAGGAAGCTAATTTGTCTTCCAGGAACCCAGAACTGTGAGCATGCAGCAGCCTCTCTGGAGCAAGGAACACACAAGCTATATGCAAACATGAAGCTACAAAGAGCCTGTATGGCTGATCTTCTCAGAAATCCAGCCAGCCTCAAAGGACTGTCCACCTCCACACTTCTTAAGTGAGGATATGTTTCAAAATATGTAAGCCACTTCAGTAAGACTTACTGCAGCACACTCCTGAAAACGATTCACATGCTACACATTTCAAAGCCTCTCTTAGCAGATCACCCTGCTTCTCAGATGCCAATCAAAGCTGCCAGGCAGTGGAGGATGGCTTCTGGGGAAGATCTCCACTTCTCAGTGTTCTCTCACTTTCCCTCCTGAAGATGAGGCTCTCCAAAAAATGTTTTAATGGACTGCAGTGCCTCAGGAGCAGCCATCTTCCTAGACATGAGTCATGGGTTCTCTGGTTGAGTGCTGATCAAGAGAAACATTCCTTTCCAAGGCTGTTGGTGGAACTGTCTAAAATGACAGAACTCCTTGAGGACAACTGTAGCACCTGGGCATGTAGAACACTGGATTAATCTCAATGGTTTTGGTATCTTCTTAAGTTAACTTATTTTAGTGTATATAACAAGAAGGTAATAACATTCTATAGAATAGATGTTTATATTCCCACAAACTCACATGCTAAGAAGTATCACATTTAACACGTTGATCCTCAGAAGTAATCCTCCAGCACATGATTAGGCTGTGATAATAGAACTTTTTGGTCACCCTTCAGCCCCCATCTTAACAAGTCTCTTTACTTTATTTGTCTAATTCTTCATCCTTGAGACCCGACAGTTTCATTTCCATATTATCCTATATTGGTCTCTGTTCTTTATTTCTTATTCTTCCTCCTCCTCCTCCTTCTCCTTGTCATCCTCCTCCCCCCATTCTCCTTGACCTCATCTCTCTTGTCCTCCTCTTCTTCTCCTTTCTTCTTTCTCCTCTTCTTCCTCCTCCTCTTCCTCCTCTTCTCCTCCTCCTCTCCCTCCTCTACCTCTTCCTCTTCTCCTCTTCCTCCTTTTCTCCTTCTTCCTTTATTTCTCCTCCTCCTCCTCCTCCTCCTCCTCCTCCTCCTCCTCCTCCTCCTCCTTCTCCTCCTCCTCCTCCCCTCCTTCTCCTTCTCTGACAGGATCTCACTATGGAGCCCTGGCTAGTCTAGAATACCTTATGTAGAACAGGCCAGCTGTGAACACACAGAGATCCGCCTGCCTCTGCCTCCCAAGTGCTGGGTTTAAAGGCATGTGCCACCACACCCAGCTGATTCTTTTTCTTTATCAGAGCTGTTTGGTCTTCTTTCTGCTGCCCTGATACTGATATCAATAATATTGATAAAAAATATCAATATTATTTTTTAAGGAGTATCAATTTTCCTTACAGATTTAACTACAACCATGAACATTCAGATTTTAGTTTTAAAAAAAAGGGAAATTAGTTTACTTTCCAAATACAATGGTTTTGAATAGAACAAGAAGACTGGGAAGGGACTGGTTAAGAAAGTGAGGAAGCCATCCAGGATATGGTCGGTAGAGATTTTGACTGTTCTGTTCTAAATGGGCCATTCTCAGGATCTCAGTAAGAAGCTGCTTGGAACCTCGCAGGTGTCCTTATATAGGTCTGCCTGTAGTTGCCTCTGAAAATAATGGCTTTCTCTTTCTGACCTTCCTAATTTCCAATGAGTCTCACTGCATATCTTGACACTAAACTTTCCAGAACAAGAAGGGTCATCTTCTGACCACAGAAAACTTGATATTCACCTAATATTGTCATTGGGCAGCTTTAGAACCTTGTTTATCCCTGAGCTACTCCCAAGCATTCCAGGGATTAAGCACATCAGGGCTTGGTCTTGCTAATCTATATACAATTCTCTTAAATCAAACCCTAATACATTCCTCTGCTCCCATAGGGCTGTAAGTGAAATCAGCTTCCCGAAACCTAGTTGAACCAGTTCAAATCAAAGGCACAGATAACCTCATTAAGTTCTGCTTACATTGTTTTTCTCCTTTTCTCTATTTTTTAGAAGCTACTGGGGTTTTTTTGAGTTTCATTTTTGTTTTTGTTTTTAGAGGAAAATATAAAACTGGAATCCTTAGGAGTCAGACATGCATCCTTGCTTCCACTACCTTCATTTCCTTCTGTTAAACCACAGTAGCTCACGATACCCAGAAAACTTTCCTCTAATCCAGTGGTGCTCAACCTTCCTAATTCTGTGATCCTTTAATATAGTTCCTCATCTTATGATGATCCGACCCTAAAATTATTTTTGTTGCTACTTCACAACTGTAACTTTGCTACTGTTATGAATTGTAATGTGAATATCTGTGTTTTCTGATGGTCTTAAGTGACCCTTGTGAATGGGGTGGTTTGACCTAATAAAGGGGTCACAACCCATAGGTTGAGAACCATTGATCTAACCCATTTTTTTTTTCCTCACCATAGCCAGCCAAAGTCATCTATCGAACATGATTTTTCCCATATCACTCTGTTTAAAAACAGACAGCTCTATTTCTACGTAAATGTGATCTAGCTCCAAGTACTACAAGGGCATCTATTTCTAATCGCCGCTTTGTGTTTTATATTCCTGCCACATTCAATCCCAATATGCACTGCACAGTGCCTGGCATCAATGGGTCTCAGTCAGTAAGAGAATAAATGAGATAAGTGGCTTGTTTTCCTTCTGGGTGAAGCTAAGGTAGGCTTCTGTTTCTTTGTATCCTACTTCCTCCTCTTCCAGTGCAGGACTCAGGACTCACAGCACCGTGGGTGCTCAAAGATGCTTGTCAACTAGTAAAATTAGCACATTCATTTTACCACCCAAGAAGGAGTTCCATGGAATCTTGATTCCTGGCAATTTAAAACATTTTCTGGGTGTTATAATTATTGGCCCATTGTAGGATAAGGAGTGAGTGGGTGAGAGAATTCATTAGCTCATTAAAACACAATAAAAGGAACATAATTAAAACATTTAGGCAATTTCTGGATCACAGAAAGTGAATAATCATGGGTGCAAAACAAACCCTCAACCAGTCGGTTGTCTGCAGATGCACCATTTCCTGCTTTCTCAGAACACTGTCAACTGCAGCTCTACACTCTCGCCTTGCCCCCTCCTCACGGGGGGGAGGGGGGGGAGTTGCTTTAATGAGTTCTATTCTTAGCACACAGTCAGGAAACAGGGGTCTCACAGATCGTGATAGACACCTGCTGAACACTGGAAAAGAGGATTTCCCCTCGACTCTGTCTGCTTCCAGCCGTTTGGTTTTAGCCTCCTAACTGTAACTGCCACTGTGCTCGGAGCACTGCACACATCGTCTTTCTTTCAAATGAGGTGTATGTGATTACCATCATTTCATGGATGGAACTGAAGACTCCAAGACTACACAGCCAGTTGACAGAGTCAGGCTGAGAAATAAATGGTTGAAATCAGACTCCCAAAGCCCCTCTTTTAATCAGTGTGAAAACCAGAATAGTCAGGAGATTTTCCCTCTGTGGTTCTGGCAGCACTTGGTCCTCATCAGGCTAGAATGTGAAGATACAGCCTGCCTACTCCACCCTGTACCTGGGCACAGCAGCCCCTAGGGATGCTTGGTGGATGACGAGTGTTAATTCCTGTTCTCTCCCCTTCCATTCTCCTTGTAATCTTGCCTTTATAACTCCAGCGCTCATTGACTCTCTCCATGCCACCTTTTCTCCTGCCTGGCAGTCCTTGAAGATCACTAGATGCCCTTGAGTTCCTCCTACTGACATATGGAGTCCCTGGAACAGCAGCAGTGGGCGACGGCTCGGCAGGTTGGCGCTCAACGTGTGAATTTGGAAAGGACAGGGAACAATTCCGTTCACTGTATATGTAGACACATCTTTCACTCTCCCCCATTAACAACACCATGAAGCCCTCAGTAGATATTCGAAGCAAAGAGAATGGTGCAAGCCATGGTTGGAATCTGAAGATAAGTCCCATCAATCAAAAAGGCCAGAAACAGAAATGCAGTTGCCTGAATTTCTGCCTGAAGGCTTGGAGGAAATTTGTGCCTGAAGAAATAATAGAGATAATATCATAGATGTTCAGTGAAGAGAGACATGCAGAGACAGCAGAAAGAAAAACCCATCAAGGTGAAACGTGAGCAAAGCTGTGTTTTGTCAGCAGTGCTGAATAGAAGCAGATTTACAGAGAGTTCCTGCAGCGCCAGGGAGCAACTGCCAGCTCCCTCAGCTCGTAGAGCTCCTATGCCTCCTTCTACTCTGCTTTGCACCTCTCCCCTGCTATACTGAGCTCTGAGTCAATCCTTAATTCCTGTACAAAAAATGGAAGAATATTCTTTCCTTGATACTCAAGTCCTTGATGGTTAAGGGCATGGACCTGAGTGTGTATTTCACTGTCTTCTGTTTCCAGTATAAAGACAAATGATAGAAGGAAGGGGTTCCCTCCTTGGTACGACCCCTGCCCCCCGATCCTCTGCTTGGTGGGGACCAGGAATAGACTAGCACTTTTTGATTCTGAGGCTTCTTGACATCACTTGCTACTGGCCCACATGAGCCTCTCCAGAGTTCCTTCAGCATTATAATATGTCAGCTTAGCTAGATACTGTTTCATTATTTGACCTCTTGGCTTCTGGGACTTACTTCTATCTGGTAACTTAGTGTCATGGGAATATTGGTCTTACCCCATCTTTGGTCTACTGTAAAATTTAAAAAATTAAAAGGGTTACATGCGTCTGATAAAAAAATCCAGACATTCCCCAACTATCCTCCAAGATTCTGTCCTCAGAAATAACCACTCTGTGTGTGTGTGTGTGTGTGTGTGTGTGTGTGTGTGTGTGTGTGTGTGTTGTAAAGAAGCTTTAAGCTTTAAAGCACAGAACAATCAAAAATGGCTGGCTGCATTTAATTCATAGTGATACAGAAATCCATGCCTGTGGACAATGGTTACATGCAGATATACACAGCCCTCTACCTTAGAGTTGTTGTAATCTGTTTTCCTATTCTAAGCAGATGCCACCAGGGTGGGTTATGGGAAGGTTGTAGTTCTGAATTAAGTTAGCGTTTCCAAAGTACAAACACAGGTGCTCCTCAATTCTTTATGGGTTACATTCTGATAAAGCCATTGTGAACTGAACATACTGTCAATCAGAAGCGTGTTTCATGCACCTAAACTTCGGAATATCAGAGCTTAACAGCACAGATGACATAGAACATCAGTTGTTCACCTTCATGATGGTCAAATGGAAATTGCCACTGGATGTCACTGCCAATTAGTATCAGAGTGTCACACTACATATAACCAGAATAGGGAAAAAATGAAAATTCAAAAATCAGAGTACATTTCCTACAAAGCACACATTGCTTTTATATAGGTGTGAAGTTGAAAAATGGTTAAGTCATAAGTCAGGATCCATGTGCAAGTTGTCATTGTTGGTTTTATTAATGAACCTTAAATTTTTATCTCCATTTCCATTATGAGTTCTACACAAAAATGAATGAATGCACAGTGTCAACTCACTTAACTTCACTTGAAGAATTATGGTGCTGGGAATAGCTTCGCACAAGTCTTCACTGTCCAATCCTGCAGCTGAGTCAGGCAATTTATAAATGATAATAATATTCTTATTGTTGTGTGTAATATACAAAGAAGAAAGTCACCAACAGTCACCTGACCCCACCTTATTTCTAGAGAATTCTCCTTCTTAGACCCATGTACTTGCTGCTAATAAACGTATCTCTGTGAAAATTCGTTACTTCGTGCCTCATTTTAAAAGATATATTTTCAAAGGGGAATTTGAACAGACACACCCTGCATGGGTGGACAGTGCTGCTCCCAGAAAACATGGCTTATTAAGTAAAACTCTAAGTGTCTGGCATGGGATACTTCCCTATGAGTTACTGGTAAAGAAGGCTCCAGAGGCTTCCCACACAACACAGGCTATTATTGCTGGTCTTAGTTGCCTGGTAACTAGGTAAAATAGTAAGTCACTATTGCCGAAAAGACCACTTACTTTGGATGCAGACATAGAGAAATCAACTTTAAACTGGCCAATTCTTTCCTTACTGGTTAGCTTACATAGTGCCAAAAGGTGCTATGCAGGCTACTAAGAGAAAAAAAGACATAGTGGTCTTACCTAGCACTGAACCTTGCACACTGCAACACTGACACTCCACTGACAAGATGTGTCCACTGGTACAATGGTGGCATGAAGGTGATGGGGGTAACCAGCTACTCTCTGATTAGGTATAGGCCTGCTTCACAGGAGGTACTTCACATCTGGTGATGTAAACTTTGTCAAAATTCCATGGCTGGGGATACTATTGGCCCTAGAGAAGAGAAACTTGCTGTTGCTTTGATAAATAGTCATGCTGTAAAATTGAATTATAAATATTTTATGGTAATACCTATAGATTTATGCTGCTCTCAACTTTGGTCGGAGAAGTTTCTTTTTCTAGTAGGTAATGATTAACACAGAGACTCATAACTGGTCCAAGTGTCATGTATGTATAACTGTGAGTGCTCAGCTATGGATGGTTGTCTTTATCAACCCTAACCCTCTATCCAAGAATCAGGAAAATTCACAGAAGAGGAAGTGGAAAGAACATAAGAGCCCAGCGAATGAGGAGGAGAGCTGTGAATGCTGGCTTCTGGATATGGCATAGCTGTTGACATATCAACTCACATCAGCTCTATGCTTGCCTGTACAAAAATTAAGCCAATCAAAATTTCAGCACCATGGAAGGAGGAGATGCTCTTGTCCTGCTCCTCCAGCCCCTGCCCATTGGAGAAGTTACTGGCAGTTGATGGATGCTGAAGGAGAAAGGGGCAGTCTCCTTTGAGAATGTGGCTGTTGGTATGTTTCTCATGCCCCAGTGGATGGCCATATACTCATTTACATGTGGATAATACAATAGGACTTGGGACTATTAATAACAAAATTTTTTAATTAAAGATGGAGTAGGGGCATTAGAGAGAGTTGGAAGGACATAGTGGTAGATTGATATGATCAATATATATTGTAAAAATGTATAGAACTTATAAGAACCAAATATATATATAAATTTATATATATAAAATGAGTGTTCTAAAATTTGACTCAGTTTATCCACAAAGATCCCACTTCAGAAAGAGAGTCAAAGGAATAGTAATAGGCTTGTGACATTAAGGAAAGAAAATGCCCAGTTTGACAGTGTGTCCTTTTCTGCAGAGTTTATCTCTGAAGCTTGAATAGAGTCAAAACTGCACATAACTAAGTTATCCTTGACAAATCTCTTGGAAAGGTATTTGTTTGTTGAAATGCAGTCTCTTAGTGAGACTGGAAGAATGCATCACTGACTGCAGCTGAGGTCCAGTTGGAGAGAGGCTGGCTGTGCTTCCAGGCTGCTCTGTGGGAAGAATGCAAACCATTCACTCTGCTGCTGTCACAGGGAGCTCCTGCTGGAAGAGGCACTTGGGAATGAGGACCAGGCAGATTCACACCTCTCTCATTCTTTTTTCTTCCTGGGCATCCGCAGTGCAGTGGACAGCTGAATCACTAGCACTCAAAAAGGATTTCTGCTGTGTTTCATTGTTCCCCCTTTCATCCTGCAAGCATGGCCGAGTATATACAGGTTGTAAGCCTAAGCGATGTGGTTGCACTCCATCACCAACACGAGGCTTGTGCACAGGGCTCAGATATTCTTAGGCCTCCCTTTTAACACACAGTAATGAACCCATCGGTCTACTAGAGTCTCCCTCCCCTAAGATCACGATGTACGAAGCAGTCCTTAGTTTTCCTGTCTTTTAATCATTGACTGACAGAGGAGGTCTAATTATTACCAGCCAAACAGCTGTACCTTCCTTTGAGATAATTTCACTAACTCAAGAATCAACATTGCTAGGATCAGGTCATGCTAACCAGTATAGTTACTTCTACTTTATTGTGCATTTCTAATGAAAATAAATTCAGTACGTGCTTTACTTTGCAATTCCAAAAATAGAACGCTCTCTGAATAAAATTCTGAAGGAAAATTACCATATACTTGGACCTGCTCTTATTTATTCTCCTCCTAGTGTGAAATAATTACAAACAGAACTTCAAGAAAAAAATTTTCTGTACAAATTTGAAAGGGATGTTCTAAGTCATGAGAATGTATTATCAAGATAAAGTGTTTATTTGCAGATTATATTTTAATTTGAGCTAGGCTCAATAACTATCAGCAAATTTTGCTTGGCCTAACAAACAAAAGCTATGATATAATAATATCCCATAAAAAGCTATAATAAAAAAGCTATAATAGGGTGCTAATCTGCTTAAATTTTGTTAAGCATTAGGCCATGTAACTTAGGCAAACTTTTTTTAAGAATTCTCTCTTGCTATCTTATAGAAATTCTGGGATCTCTCATCTGCTCATATTTACATTTTACCTCCAAGACCAAAATATAACCTCCCAAACATACATGATCACAAAGCTCTCGTCCTAGACTATCTCAACATACCACTGTTCCATGAAGCATCATCCCCTGGGAAACATCCTGTTAAATACGCATGGGCTGAACTAGGATCAGAATGATCCATGTTGATGGAACTGTTCTGAATCAACACCTGTAGTCTTCCCCCAAAGACATTTACAGAGCTGGGCCCTGCCTCCTGACCTGTTGGTTAATTAAGTAGATGTTTGTGGAAGGTCTCAGAGAATAGGACTGAAAAGTAGGAAAATAAGAAGGATATAGTATGAGTAAGAGAAGTAGAGAATTACTGTCATTAATTCTACGTCTTCTACGTATCCACCAGGCAGGCACTCCTTTGTGAACAGACTGGCATATCTTGCTGAGTTAATCTCTCTCTCTCTCTCTGTCTCTCTCTCTCTCTCTCTCTCTCTGTCTCTCTCTGTCTGTCTCTCTCTCTCTCTCTCTCTCTCTCTCTCTCTCTCTCTCTCTCTCTCTCTCTCTCTCTCCTTTATAAAGAACAGGGCAGCTTCCCCTCTATTTATCTGTAGTCCTACCAAGCAAGACATAGCTTGCCCCCATGATGAATATTCTTAAAATCCTACTTTACCCCAATCTTTGACAAATTAAATCTTAAGGCCAGACAAAATGTAAAACCTATGTTATACATTTCTACAGGATGAAAAATCAGCGTATGATGCTAAAAAAAAATATATAATTGCACATTGCTTCCCACATCCCCTAGCCAGTCAAATGAGTACCATCCCAGGAATGATTGTTCATCCTCTCTAACCACCCCCTATATTGATGAACCCCAAATCACTATCAATACCATGTTCCTGTCACAGGCTCAGCCAAAGCTCTCGTGCTGATACTTTTGTTTTGTTTTGTTTTGTTTTTAGTTTCATAGTGCCCAAACTGGCCCTGAGCTTGCTATGTAACCAGTTCTGGCCTTGAACAGATTCTCCAGTTTCTACAACTAAAGTACTGTGGTTAGAGCCATGTGTCACCACTCCTGGCTTCTTAATGCTGCACTTCAGATCTAAGTCATTATCCTGCCAAGTATGTCCCTCTCTTTTAATCCAGAGCTTTATTCTTGACCCCTCAATTTCAATTGAATAATTAGCATTTGCTTGCAATATGTTCAGAGAAGAGTCTACCTTCAACTTATTGCTGCTACACAATAACCACTCGGTGGAATCTTATTATCTCATCTTAGACACACCCTTCCATGGTTCTAACATTTTATTGTATGTTGGCAAAGCCAGTTCCTTTCCATTGTGAGTTAGGGAGGACCTGAAATCTCTCTTCTATCTTCTCCAATATTGTTTTCCAAGACTCCTATCCCAGTTGTAAGTTGCTGGAATGTTCCTTGTCCAAATTTCACTAGCGTGACTTTCACATCAGATCTTCAGTCCTTCCTCAGGACGATGTGGTATTACTAGTCTTTGTTGAAGGCCCACATAGAGGTTTTATAGCTTTCCTTCTAACATCCCTTCTCCCATTAATTCATAATTTAGAACCTAGTTCCCACTGTGATAACATCAAGAGGTAAGATCTCTGAGAGGACATTAAGTCTGAAGGACCTACCCCGAGGACTAGTACTCAAATAAAATATTGCCCCACAGACTTCCTGTTGCCCTTTTGTATAGGGGGACAGGGCTGTGAAGGTTAATCTGCATTGTCAACTTGACTGAACTTGGAATCACTTAGAAGATAGGCTTCCAGGCATGTCTTTGAGCATGTTTTCAGAGAGGGTTAGCTGAGAATAAAAGACTCACTCCAAATGTGGGTAGCCCAATTCCATCAGCTGGAGCCCTGGACTGAGTAAGAAGAGAGAAGTCAGAATTGACCTTTATCTCTCTGCTTCCTAATACTGACACGGTACAACAAGCTACCTCACTTTCCCATGACTATTCCTTCCTAGTCATGATGAACTAACTTCCCTTACATCATGATCCAAAATTACTATAATAAAAACAAAATAAATCCTTCTTCCTTGTGGTTTTTTTTTGTTTTGTTTTGTTTTGTTTTTGGTGGTGGGGGGGGGATGTGTGTTTTATCACAGCAAAAAGAAAAGTAACTAGTGCAATGGCATTTTTACTTCGCAATGCAAGGACACAGCAAGTGCCATCTGTGAAGCAGTGAGCGGCCCTCTGCAGGCAATGACACTGTCAGAGCATTGATCTTAGCCTTCCCAGCCCTCGGCAATGTAAGCAGGAAGTTTTTGATGTTCATAAGTTACTCAGTCTAAGGAATTCTGCCATAATGGCTAAATAGAAGGAGACATTTCCCAACATGCCTTGTATCTCTGTATCTGAGATTAATGCCTTCAGTTCACAATTACTTAGCAATACATTCAGGGCTGAACTGGGGTCTCTACATCATTGTCTGATCATGGCTACATAATTTACACTCACACAAAAGAATGCATCATGTCCTATGATCTCTCCTAGCTCCTGAACTATGTGGAATAATACAGAGTCAACAATATATGATAATTCACAGCTCATTAAAATCCTCCTATGATAGTATACAAATCAAATACTGAGAAACTGCAATTCTTCAACTGACTATAAATAAGTTACTTAACTTTTCTGTGCTTATTTCTCTTCCTATCAAACTGCAATAATAGGCATCTCACAAAGATCCCAAAAGAGTCAATCAGATAAAGCATACATTCTGCTCATATGACTGATGCATACTGTTTTTCCCCCTATGGAGAACTTGAATCTTATATTAATGGATCTCATAATTTAAAAGCAATACTTGAACTGCAGTAATCAGGAAACAAACTATCATAATAAAAGAAGAATACATTGTACGACCGTGCTACAGTTTTGAAGTGATTTTCTGTGTCACCTACTCAGCCATTCCCTTAAAGTAAGTCTCTATCTCAAGATCCTTTCCTGCAAAACAAAAATAAGGGAGGCAAAAAGCAAAGCAGAAAGTGAGATATGTTTAGCAATATACCACAAACTGAAAGAAAGAGGGACTTGAAGTACAGGGGAGGCATTATACAGAGGTTTGCTATGAAGAAGTAATTAAGCTGGCTTGAAGAAGTCCCTGGCCAGATTAAAGGCAAATGCAGTTAAAAATTGGAAAATATGAATCACAAGTACAATAATAATGTTCTCTAAACATTCTGTCCATGGTGGAACTAGAGAAATAAACCATTTAGGAGAAATTACAGAGTTGAAAAGCTGCATTGAAGTATGAAATTAATACCAATATATTCCTACTCCTTCTCAAGGACAGCTCGTTCTCAGAGCTGGTGAGAGGACTGCTGTCATAGCGATCAAAACCTAGTATCCATCTTCCTTGATGAAATCCATTTTCCATATGGATTTTCCCCACTTCTTTCCACAGCACACCTAAGAACAAATCTCAGAGGCAAAGAGATGAGTAGGCACCCAGCATCTCCCAGCTGTTCAGTTCTCCACTCCCCAGAATAGAACCAGCCAGCACAGCAGAGGGAGCACCCTAAAGGCTTTAGTATCATTATCCCTGTAGCTGTTATCTACAAAAGCCAAAGACTACTCAGTAAGCCCTACACACACACACACACACACACACACACACACACACACACACACACACACACACTCACACACACATACACGCAAAGGTGTGGGTGGACTTACCAACCCAGCTACCACCCAAGGACACATCCAGGGCTTTGAGTTGACAAACCCGAACATCTACCCCATCTATGATCTGCTAGAGCTCATGAAGGGACAGGTCCTGAGGAACCATAGCTACAGAATTCCTATGACTCAGGTCAAAGCAGGGTATCAGAGGAAAGTTTCGGTGATGGTCCAATATGGATGGTGTACCAGAAACCAGAGGCCTTGAACCAGACCAACAACTCATTGCAATGAACATTTGCAAGTAAAGCTGTTTGGGCAAAAAGGTATACTTCTTGACACACTGCAGCTTCCAAGGCCACTACAACAAATGAATATGTGATGGAGAGGTAGGAAAGATGAACAAGTAAAATATTTTTCTTTTTCTTTTTTTTAATTTTCTTTCTTGGGGGGAGGCTATAGGGGTGTTGGGTGGACATGAAAGGACTGGGAATGAGTAAGATTGGAGTGCATGATGTGAAATTTAAAATATGTTAAAAAAAAATACTCGTTACCAGTGCTTAGTATTTGCATGCTTTATCCTCTAGGACAAAGTCCATATCCACTACCAATGGTGAAATGCCCATTTACAGTTTTCCTGGTCCTGCATGATTCTACATCCCTGACTTGAACACTTTTTAAAATGCAGTGAAGAGAATCCTAAAACTCCCTAGAGATGTTACTGCTGGTTTTCTGTTCTGACAGCTGTCACCTTAATGCAAGTCCTAATAAGCCAAGGCCTGAAGCTTGCCAGCTGCCCCCTAATATGCATTCCAGCCTCTGAGCTGCTAAGTGTAATTCCACAATAACATCCTTCTATGCCCTCAGCCTCCCTGGCTAACTCTTCCTACTTCCTGTCCTCCAACTTCCACTTTCGTCTTCAGTAGTATATATCTCCTCCTTACCATGTATTTTTCCTTACAAGTCCTGAATCATTGTGCCAATCATTCTCTGGACTGTAACAAGCTCCTGTATCTCCTCTTTCTCTTCTCATCAAACCACAGTTCTTCACCTTTGGAATGCTGCCTGGGACTCATCTTTAATAACAGTGAATTTCCTCTTCTCTGTGCCTTAGACTGGAGTCTGAAGAGCCCACAGAGAGCTCTAGAGCATCATGCATTTGCTTCGATAGTTCTCACCATGCACTTGCAAACACCTGTGTGGGGACCATCTAAGTAACTTGCTAAAAGTGAAGATTCTTCAACCTCAACATCAGAGCCACCGCTCAGAATCTTTAGGATAATAATCCAAAACTCTATCTTCTTAAGTCTCCCCAGATTACATGCATATTTAATACAAGGCCCAGTAGATTACTCCAGCATCCTCATGTGATAGCTAATGACATAAGCTCATGAAATATAAACTTAATTCTTTAATTTGTTTAGTTCTTGTGAAGTGGGTAGGGGTTTTACACTATTTTCTCCATTTTTTTTATATAATGTCTAAGAACTAAGTAATTCATCTAAGGTCACACAGGAAGCAGCCAAGGCAGGACTTGAGGCCAATTGTGACTGAAAGTCAAAGAAATGTTTTCATAGATTTGGGGTCTTCAGGATAGAGAACATGGCAGAGCTGGTATAGTTGAATATAGCCATCCATATTTACAAGTTCACACTCCACTATGATGAAGCAAGGCATTTGCAGGCTGACTTTCAGCCAGAGAAGGAAGAAGTCGCAAGCACTGGGTAGGTTCATGGAGCTACTGAGCCTGAATCACTAAGGAGAAAAGATAACTGTAATGCCAGCATTCCTATGACAATAAACTCTTTTGATCTTGTGAAGTCCATATCCTTGCCTCTTCTAGACACTTCTCTGGCTGAGTAGAGTGCTTCAAAGGAACTGAAAAGCAAAACATCCCATCTGCCTCAGCAAGGGTTTTCATCTAGGGTCTTCATTCCTGGTAGAAAGTATGTCTGTGACGATAAACACTTTTGTCACCTCTTTGAGGGGGACTCCTTTTCAGTAATAGCTTTTTAGAAAATAACAAACTCGAGTTCAACTTAAGAATCATTGTAGGTGGAGTTTTCCTGTCCCGAATGCCTGCTCCCAAATAATTGATACAGAGGCTTAATACTACTTATAAATGATCAGCTGATAGCTCAGGCTTGTTACTAGCTAACTCTTACACTTAAATTAACCCATATTTCTTATCTATGCTTCTCCATGTGGCTTATGGCTTGTTTCTTCATTTTCTATAAGTTCTGCTTCCTCAGCAGCTGGCTGGTGTGTCCCCTGACTCCGCTCCTCTTCATCCCAGTCTCCTCAGTTTGATTTATTCTACCTTGCTATAGGCCAATCAGCTTCTTTATTAACCAACGAGAGTAATACATATTCACAGTTTCCGGAAGGATTATTCCACAGCAAATCACTTAGAAATATGAGCCAGGATTTCCCAGCACTCCCACAAGAGTCTAAGAAAAGCAACCCTTCTGTTGATACAAAAACCTCCCTGAGAGGGTTGGGGATTTACCTCAGTGGTAGAGCACTTGCCTAGCAAGCATAATGCCCTGGGTTTGGTCCTCAGCTCCAGAAAATTAAAAAAATAAAAATACAAATAAATAAATAAATAAAAATTAAAAAATAAAATAAAAACCTCCCTGAAATTTATTTGGCACACACATTATCTCCCGCATTGCTCCCACCCAATCTATCTTCTTTTTAGGTTGTGTAAACACTATCAATTGAAACATAGAAAAAAACAAAGGCAATTTGATGCTTGTTTCAGTAAATTAGTATGTGGATACATGTGCACAAATGTTTCAAGCCAACATGTCCCAAACCTTTGGCTTATTTTGAATTAAAACATGAAAATGAGGAACTAGGATCTGGGAATGGTTTCAGAGACCAGGAGATCTTATTTTCTTCTGAGGGAGAAAGAAAGTCATGGTGTCCCTGTGAAGTTTTCCCTTTTCCCACAGAGTGAGGAGGACTTGGCCCCCACACCGCCTCCACCCCTTAGACTTGAGCAGAGAAAGGTAGGTCACATCCAATGGCCTGGGGGATTTGTATTTGGCAAATCTTGGCATTTAAGCTCTACTGACTGTCCTTTCTCTTCATGTTTTAATTTTCTTATTCATGGGCTTGGTGTCCATTGCTTATTTCTTTGAATGCAGTGAGATTTTTTTTCCTACATAGAGGCCTGCTGAGCACTAATTTTTTTCTATACACAGGCTAGTGAGTCCTAGTCTTAAGATATTGATCAGCTTTCTTTCTTATACCAGCTAAAAACCACCTGCCCAAGGGTGGTACCACCCACAGTGGCCTAGGTTCTCCCAAATCAATCATTGGACAAGAAAATGCTCCCATAGACATGTGCCCACAGCCAACCTGATAGAAGCAATTCCTCAATTTAGGTTTCCTCTGCCCACATAATTCTAGCTTGTGTGAAGTTGAAAAAACCCAACCAGCATCAAGCATCCCTTTAATATCTATGAACTAGAGGTCGTAAAATGAAGACTCTTGTCCAGCATACATACAATGTATATTGTATAGCAGTTAAGTGGCATGCCCATAATGTACATGATAATGATGACTGAAATTTTCCAACATACTCCAGCAAAATATCTCATTCACTTTCTTCCCTCCTACCTCCCTGGATTTACTTAACAAGTACAGACAGAATACTGTTCTCAGAAATGGTTTAACAATTCCCTTTCTAAACACACTATTTCCCTAGTTTTTAAAGCTATACCCATATGTTATTCTATTTCTACTTTTAAATGTTTCAAGTACTTCAAAGTATCTAGAAAGATTATATATTCATTATAATAACTTGTTTGCTATTGCACACAGCAGCAGGAACTAAAATTACATGGGTAGCAATAGTTACAACCCGAGATGTCTTCTACATGTGACCATCTGAGTCTTTTACCATTCCCTACCCACTTCCTTTTCTCTGCCTTTAGACCAGTATACAAACACAGGCATGTGCAATGCTTTAAAATAGCCAAAGAAATTCATATCAAAGGAATATTTACATAAATAAACAGGGACTGGGGTTACCATTGAAGACTATCCTTTCCTTCAAGCTCCTAAAGACAATCTACTGCTGTCACATGCCAGCCATTCTTGTCATACTGTGCTTATGTCTACCAAAGGATCAGTGTCCTCAGAAGCCTGGCTGGGGCTTCACCTGGGCTGGGCAGAACTGGAATAGGCCCTCAGAGGCCACTGCCATCATTGGGTCATTGCCATGGGAGAAGGAAGGAAGGAAGCAGTAGAAACTGCTTCAAGGCCTGGGCATCTATAGCAAGGACTCACCTACTACTATCCTGGGGCTGGAAGATAGAGAGTTCGGAGGTCATCCTGCTTGCTACAGGGACTGACTTGGGAGTTCTCCATATCTTTCTATTCTAATTTTAAAAACAAGGTCCCTGACTGCTGTGACAGTGAAGACCATGAGGTGCTGTGGGGACACACATTTTGTGTCAATTTAAGAAGCTTTTGCTTAAAACTAACAAAAGCATGGAAAGAAAACAACCTAAACAACAGAAAACGTATTATCTTTCATAACAGAAGCAAAAGTGTGTATTTCTAGAACAGTTAACCACCCTGCTTCCCCATATCATCAGGGACCTGGGGGCTTTCTTCTCATGACTCTCATTCTTGGGAATGGCTTATATGAAGGTAAATGGCCACAGAAGTTTCAAGAATGAATGCAGACATAGCAACACACAACATGTCCTCCTGAATGCTAGGCAAGCACTCTGCTACCTGGCTATAGCCTCAGTCCCTTCCTTCCTTTTATCTTGAGACACAGTCTCACTAAGTTATCCAGATTGTCTTGTGGTGGTTTGAAAGAAAATGGCTCCCAAATGGAATGGCACTATTGGGAGGTGTAGCTTTGGTGGTATAGGTATGGTTTTGTTGGAGGAAGTGTGTCACTGTGGAGCTGGGCCTTGAAGTGTCATATATGCTCAAGCCACACCCAGTGAGACAGACCACTTTCTGTTGCCTATGAGACGTAGGTTTCTCAGCTACTTCCCCAGTACCACGCCTGCCTGCATGCCACCGCATCCCACATGATGATAATAGAGTGAACCTCTAAAACTGTAAGCCACCCCAATTAAATGTTTTCCTTTGTAAGAGTTGCCATAGTCATGGTGTCTCTTCACAGCAATAGAAACCCTCATTAACAGGCCTTAAATTGTCTTTGTAACATAAACAAATATTGAACTTCTAATCCTTCTGCCTCAGTTTCCCAAATAGCTAGAATTAGCGGACTATATCACCAGGTCTATAGTGCTATGACTTTTTAAAAATTCAAACTGAAAACATTTCATGTGCAAGGTGAGAAAAAAGGAGCCAATTTCATTCTTCTGAGCACTGATGTCCAGGTTTTCCCACACCATTTGTTGAAGGCACTGTCTCTCCTCCAGTCAATATATATTTTTTGCTTCTTTGTCAAATTCAGATAACTATAGTTTTGTGGACTTATGTCTGTGTCTTATAGTCTACTCTATTGATCTATGTGTCTACTTTTATGCCAGTGCCATCCTATTTTTATTACTCTAGCTCTGTAATATAGCTTAAAATAAGGTGTAGTGATGCTTCCCACAGTATCCCTTTTGCTCAGGATTGTTTTGGATACCTTGGCCCTTTGCGTTTCCACATAAATTTTAAGATTTTTTCTATGTCTTTGAAGAATGTCTCTGAGATTTGAGATTCCTTTGAAACTGTACACTGCCTTTAGTAGAACGTTCATTGGGGGGAATGGACTCAAAAGACCCTACCACATTCTGATGATCTGTTGGCAACCAACAAAGAGGGGAAAGTATGATATTCAGTTGTGTACTCATTGGTGAGCCCATCAGTTGCTACTGGCCACTTCTAAACTCCCAGTCACATAGACAACCCTGATTAAGTTTTGTCTGGTGTTAAACAAAACCAAAACTAATAAATAGGAGAAATAGATTTAGGGGTGGGGTAGTGCTTGGAGAGAAAATGAGAAAGGGGATCAAAATACAGTGTAGATGTATGAAGTATGACAAAACAGAATTTAGTAAGAAAAAGAATTCCTACAGTTTCTCTAGAAGAGTTCTGTTCATATCTCACTGGCCAGAGCCAAGTGGTATCCCATTGCTAAGCCATCATGTTACCACAGAGCTCACTGTGCCCTGTAAGAGTGTGTCTTCCAGCACAAGGACCACTTATATCATTCATCGCAAGGATATTTACAAGCTATCATTTTATTACTACCACTCCTTAAGATTTTAAAATAGTGTCTAGTTTTAGAGAACATGTGAAGAAGGGCTTATGGTTAAAACTAAGAAATTATTAATGGCATAAATTCAAACTAAGAAGTGTTCTCCCTACCCTCCACCACAGTGCTCCAATAGCTATGATTACCTGGCAAATTAATCTTATGAGAAACTTAGCATAAAGCTCCATCCTGAACTCCAGATCTCTTACTGTTTTAGACCAGTGGAGAAAAGAGAAATATAGGTACTGTGTGTTGGAAGATTTTGTGAAAGAGAAATGGGGGGGCGGGGGGAGGGGAGACACCTAGGAATTTTCCTGAAGAACATAACCAGAAGGGGGAATTAGTCTTCACACTGCCCAGAAAGACTTAGCACAAAAGGTCCTTTTGGAATTCTAGACTACAAACACTTGGTCTTGATATCCAGAAGAAATTAATGGCTCCTCAATGCTTGAAATAATAATAATAGAGAATGAAAAAGAAAGAAAAATATGAATTATTTACCAGCATTTTTGAAGTATCTCCTCATTAGCCAGAGGTAGTGAGTGTCTTTTGTTTTTATGTAATTCAGCCTAATATTGAATTATTTTACATTAGTATTAGATAGGCAAGGTAGAATGCTCACCACAAGTTCAAGGCCAGCTTGGGCTACATAAAGAGCTCCATGGCCAACCTGTACTGCATAGTAAGACCATGTCTCGAAACAAACAAAGTAACTTCTCATTCATTATGCTACAGTGCTTACAATATAAATATGACTGAATGAACAAATGCAACTGAAGTGTTGGGTGCATCAGCAGGTCTAGACTTGGCATAGAAGCTTGCTTCTCACTAGATGTGTGAGCTTGAGTGTGTCAGCTCCTACCTCTGAGCAAAACTAAGGACCTCAATAGAGATTTAAACTTATTTTGTAAAAGTTAATAAGCTGGCATACATGAAAGTTCCCTGTATGGCCTGGTTGCTGTTCCTGTCAAGGGTATCAGATCCAGTGCGTGCCACACAATCTTGCCTCTATTCTGACCAGACAGTGTGAGGATAATGAATATCCAAGACTCTTCCCGTAGGTGGAATCACCATCTGTTTGGCTGATCTGTGACCCATCAAGCCTCTGTGGCCCCAGCGTGTCTGCAGGGCACAGATATTGGGCATGTTTCTCACCAAGGGAAATCTCATACCACCATATGGGAAGTCCCCATGGTGATTTGTTTCAGAAGGCACTGGAGCACAGTGACACAGTGACAGTCTGGGAGAAAGGAATGAGTTTTTATGTTGTTTACAAAAGAATAAAATGACCCTGACTGGGTCATAACTCAACAGATTGAAATGTTTATTGTAGCCTGCCAGAGTCTGGAAACTTGTCTCAAGTAATCTCTAGAAGTTGGTCAGGAAATGTCATTTACTTCACACTCTTCCTCATGACTGCATTCAAACTTCAGGGAATCCATCATGTTTTCCAACAGATAAACAATTTACTTATGCTTGTTTGTAACATAGTAGCCAGTTTCCCCTGGTCTGACAAAAGCATTAGACTGAATTAGATAAAAACTAAATGAGATGCACAGATAAATACATATTTGCTTATCTATTTATCACCATTAGACTGAATTAGGAAAAAACTAAATGAGTTGCACAGATAAATACATGTTTGCTTATCTGTTTATCACCATTCCTCACTTTGGTTAGAATGATTAAAAAAATGCCACTGCATCTTCATAGCAGAGAAACTTCTAGAAATAGCACTGCCTTTCCATATTTCTATAGGACTCAGAAGTCCATAAAGGAAGTCTCTACTCATCAGTAGCTCCTCTGACATTTGTTGGTTTGTAGAACCAACATATTATATCTCCCTTACTCTAAGTTAGGCAGCTCAGGGCTGAGAGGGAGGAAGGTTGGAGACCATGCTTGTTTGACCTTGTTCACAGCTTATGGAATCATGAAAGAGATAGAAAATGCTTCTGCCCAATGTATCACAAATTATTTCAGTGGGGGCTGGAACAATGTTTCATTGGTTAAGAGCACTTACTGCTCTTGTAGAGAATCTAGTTCAGTTCTAAGCACCAATGTGGTGGTTCACATCCATCTTTAACTCCAGTTTCAGAGAACCCTTTACTATCTTCTGACTTCCGCAAGCGCCAGACACACATGTGGTATAAATACAGACAGACAGACAAATCACTCATATGCATAAAACAACAATACATAATCATTTATAAACTTTCTATTGAACTATTGAAGGTTTACTGAAGAGTTTCACCTCCTTGGAATATACATAACAAGCTTTAAACTTCCAGAACTGATTTCCTATTCATGTTATGTTAAATTCCATTTCCCATCTAGTAATAACATTTCAGGAAGATTTCAGAAGTCCCTAGTCCATCTTAATTTCTTAATTCCATTTAAAATTCTCACTCTGTGCCCTTTGACTGTTAGTATCCCAGAATGTCTGACTTTTTGTGCACATTTTCCTCTTCTAGGCTCTCCAGCATTTAGGCAAAGAAGAGGGATGAACAAATGACAAATGACTCCTCACACAGTTGTTTGAAACAACAATTGCTATTCACTTTGCTGGTTCTCTAGAATCCAGGAGTAGTTTGCCAGAGTGTTCTTGCTCAGCACCACTTGTATGGCTGTATCAAAGACACTGGCTATGACTCAAGGTGTGCTTTCTCAGTGGCTCACTCACACAACTGCCATGTTACTGCTAGTCACTGGCAGAAGGCTCAGTTCTCTTTACAAGGGAAACTCTAGAGGATGACTTGAGTGTCCTTGTAGCGGAGTGTGTGGCACCCCTAGAAACAACAATCTAAAAAGCCAAGAGAGACGTCATAATGCATTGTTTAATTTTTTCATTAAGATGTGACCTCCCAGCCCTTTTTTTCACTCTAGCTCATGGACTTGCCCCTTCTCCTTGCTTGCTTCCCCTTTTGGGGCTGTAATGCATTTTATGAGTTAGTCTTGGGGTCTTGTGGGTTTGGTTTTTTTTTAACAGTATCCTGATAAGTCTTCCTTTACTGTGGGAAGGAACTACACAAGACTGCAATCACTAGGCAGCTGGTATTATTGTGGGTTGTTCTGGGAACTGTCTATCATGGTTGGATGAGGGCAAACAGTACACTTATCTGAGGAAGTTTCTTCTTCTCTTTCTGCCAATGTTCCCACTTCTGCCAGCACCCTCAGACTGTGAGTGTCTTTGGTATGGTAGGCTCCTGTACTAACATCTGCCATTTATAACAAATGCTTGAGATAAACCAACTTAAAAGGGGGATTTATTTTGACCCAGAGTTCTGAAGATTTCAGCTTATGACCAGTTGGCCCTGTTATATTTGGGCCCCTGACAAAACAAACAGTAACAACAGAGCTCCCAGCAAAGCAGAGCCACTTGCCTTGAGAAACAGAGGGGAGAAAGGGGAACAGACCAGGTTTTCAAGAGTGTACTTCTAATTCCCTAAAGATGTCCCACCACCCACTTCTTAGAGGTCCCACAACCTCCCAACAACACCTCTCTGGAAATAAGCAAGAGCCTTTGGGAGACATTTTAAATCCAAGTGTAACAATATTCTAATGATGAATGAATGTCATTTGGGGTTTATGCCTTAGAAGTCTCCAAACTCAGAATCTCCTAACATTGATTCTGCCCTACCTTCTTGTTCATTCATCTACCATTATCTATCTGCAGTCAATGTCTTTTACTGTTAAGATACATACATCCAGCAGGCACCCTTCTTGGGTGGAGATAGAAAACTTGTTCAATCTTCCTTCTGTTATATCTACTCAATCTTAGAAACCATGTCTTCTTGACATGACACTTGTCAATATGTGTTTTCTCCACTGTTATCCCACTTCATGACAGAGTTCTTTTCTCCTACCACATAACAAATAAGTACAGAGACATAAAAAAGTTCTCAGGGATGGAGAGATGGATGAGCAGTTAAGAACACTGGCTGCTTTCCTCAAGGACCAGGGTTTGATTCCCAGCACTCACATGGTGGCTTACAAACACCTGTAATTATAGTTACAGGGCATCTGATGCCCTCTTCTCTTCTGACCTCTGCAGATACCAGCCATGTATGTGGTACATAGACATACATGTAAGCAAAATATACATGTGAAATAAAAAATAGTACTTTTTTAAAAGATCATGTTGTCAAAATGGGAAACAAAACTATTCCAATCTTCACTCCTTGAAATGACCTACTGTTTTCACAGATAATTCTCTTCTTACTTCTTCTCCTCCCTTGTGGGGAATAGAAGGAGAGCTACCAGAGAATCCCAGAGGGCAATGATGATTCTTTCCCTCTCACCAGCTCTTGTCAGAGATCAGGAAGACAGTGGTGATAAGCAGTATTGAAACAGGTTTTACTATATGTTCATTTGTTGGCTGGCTGGCTGGCTGGCTGGCTGGCTGGTTGGTTGGTTGGTTGGTTGATTGAACTAGGTCTCACTATGTAGCTTAGGCTGTTCTTGAACTCACAACTATACTCCTACTTCAGCATCCTTATTTCTGCAATTATAGGTGTGTACTACCACAACCATCTCTTGACTTCACTGAATGGACTTGCCTCTTAATGAATGGACAAACCCTACAAGGATATCTCTGACTCCAACTCTTTGCAGCCTCTGGGGTATAACTGCATTTGGGAAGTTTGGCTTTCAGGTTCTCCTGACCATAATTAAATGACTATTGGAGATTTTACACCTGCATTAAGCACAAATAACAATCAGCATGTAAAGGAGTCCTATTCAGTTTAGAGTAGGATTTTCTTTGTAACTAATCTTTTCTTTCTCCTCCTATGGCATCTTAGAAGGTTTTTTTTTTGTCTTCTTTGTCAAGAGATTTCTGGGCAACTAAAACTAGACGAAGGACAGGGAAGAGGCTGCATCTCAGATATCAGACTGTATAATCCTCACTATCTTGTTGGAAAACAGTGCTGATGATTGCACCACTAACTGCAAGCTTGGTGTAAGATGAATCAGTTATCTGTGTTATGTCAGAGTCTCAGGTAGAAAAGCATAGGAAATGAATCTGTTTTCTAGCTGTAATTTATATACTTCCAGTTGCCCAATGAGAACTTCTTTATTCAATTCACCTTTTCTTTCCATAAGAAAAAGTTTTCTAAAATGAATAAGCCAGCCTCTGTGTGGACCATTTGTTCTTGAATAGTGCTGCAGTTTATGCCCACTAACACTGACAATGGCCATAGGTTTTTAGGTTCAAAGTTATATACAAATTTCCTTTAGTTTTTATTTCAGACAGCAGTATACATTCTGCACATCATTATCTTGAATGCTGGGACCCAACTTAAATTTAATCAAGCCACAACAAGTTTCTAAAATGATATACCAATTATCTTGCTCAAGATTGTCAATTATGAAGCCTATGAATAATTCCTCCTTAACCAAAGCTTTATTTCACCTTGACATCAGTCTTCAACTTGCTTCAACTTATCTTTAATTCCTCTTAAAGGGCAAGTTACTGTAAATTTGAACCCCAGGAAAATTTCACAAGACTTTGCCTTAAAATAAAGTACATGTAAATTTTACTATAGACAATTTTATAAAAAGAAGCTAGAGGCCAGCATATTGGACTCAAACTTGTAAGGTGCTCCAAGTTTAAGAAAACTATTATTTTTTGTTGTCTTGTTGTATGAGTTAGGGTTTCTATTGCTTCAGTGAAAACACCATGACTAAAATGCAACTTGGGGAGCAAAGGGTTTATTTGGGTTACACGTCATTATTGCTGTTCATCACTGAAGGAATTCAGGACAGGAACTCAAACAGGGTAGGATCTTGGAGGCAGAAGTTGATGCAGAGGCCATGGAGGATGCTCCTTACTGGCTTGCATTCCATGGCTTACTCAGCTCACCTTCTTCTAGAACCCAGGACCAGCAGCCCAGGGATGCTACCCACCATGGGCTGAGCCCTCCCCCATTGATCACTAAATGAGTATATGCCTTACAGCTGGATCTCACTGAGGCTTTTCCCCAACTGTAGCTCCTTCCTCTGATGACTGTAGCGTGTGTCAAGTTGACACACAACACCAGCCAGTACACATGCTTAGTAAGAATTAATGATAATTCTTTCCCCATGGAAAGCCTGATAATTTGTCCACAACATAAAGATGCTGAATGATGTTTCCCTTTCTCTTCTCCACTTTTTATTACCTTCATCATTCCTGGAAGGAAGGGGCATTTTATAAAAGAGAAAGTGTGGAATACAGAAATAGCAAGAAAATATATCATCAGTGTCTTAGTTAAGGTCTCTATTGCTGTGATGAAACACCATGACCAAAGCAACTTGGGGAGGAAAGGGTTTATGTGGCTTATGTTTCCACATCACTGTTCATCACTGAAGGAAATCAGGACAGGAACTCAAAACAGGGCAGGAACCTGGAGGCAGGAGCTGATGTAAAGGTCATGGAGGGGAGCTGCTTACTGGCTGACACCCTCTGACTTGCCAGCCTGCTTTCTTATGGAACTCAGGATCACCAACCCAAGGGTAGCCCCACCCACAAAGGGCTAGGCCCTCTCCTATCAATCACTAATTAAGAAAATGCCCTACAGGCGTGCCCATAGCGCTCTCTCTCTCTCTCTCTCTCTCTCTCTCTCTCTCTCTCTCTCTCTCTCTCTCTCTCTCTCTCTCTCTCTTTCTCTCTCTCTCTCTCTCCCTCCCTCCCTCCTCCCCTCCCTCCCTCCCTCCCCCTCTCTCTCCCTCTCCCTCTCTAATTAATTTATTTATTTTACAGCCTGACCACAGTTTCCCCTCCCTTCTCTCCTCCTCCCACCCCTGAAATCTACTCCTCTACCATTTCTATTCAGTAAAGGGCAGGCTTCCCATGGATATCAACAAAACAGGACATATCAAGTTACAGTAAGACTAAGCACCTCCTCTTGTATTAAGGCTTGGCAAGGAAACCCAGTATGAAAAGTAGGGTCCCAAAAGCCAAAAAGAATTAGAGACAGACGCTGCTTCCACTGCCAGGAGTCCCACAAGAAGACCAAGCCATACGACTCTCACATATATTCAGAGGGCCTAGGTCAGTCCCATGCAGGCTCCCTGGTTGTCAGTTCAGACTCTGTTAGCTCCTATGAGTCCAGGATAGTTGATTTTGTGGGTTTACTTGTGATATCCTTGACCCTCTGGCTCCTATAATTCTTCCTCCCCCTCTTCAGCATGATTCCCTGTGGGTCTCTGCATCTGTTTCCATCATTTGCTAGGTGAAACATTTAGAAATGTTCAACACCCTTAGCCATCAGGAAAATCCAAATCAAAACAACTCTGAGACTCCATCTATAGCTCAATCTTATTGAGGCATTTTCTCACCTGAGGCTTCCTTCTCTCCAGTGACTATAGCTTATGTCAAGCTGACATAAAACTAGCCAATCCAATTTAAGCAACAAGAACTTAGAAGCAGTGAGATTTGTTTGTCTTGTGACTGGTACTTTCTGGAGATGCAATGACTAACTACATCAGTGGCATATAATCTCATCCTTCTAGTAAGGAGCCAGGGATTGCTATGACCTTGAAAAACGTGATTTCCTACAAGTTGAAGCCTGGGCATCAAAGTTGGCATGAGGGTAAATGTATAAAAAGAGTGTAAGAATCAAAGAGAAAGACAAAGGTAAAAACAGCAAAAGAAGAAACTCTTTGGCATGCAACAGTTGCAGGTTTTTGTAAATTTATGGCAACTTCAGAAGAAAATAAATATATATGAGTGTGCTTATGTATACACACACACACACACACACACACAAACACACACACACACACACACACATTTCCTAGCATTCTTTGAACTCTTGACATGTTGTCATCTAGTTGAAAATACTGTTGTTTTCTTTTGGTTAAGCACTTATGCCTGGCTGTCCTTCTAGGTATCACAGGTAGAACTGTAAAACAAACTAATATGCTAGGTTCCCTAAAACCTGAAGCTGACTTTTGTAGTTTTTTTTCTCTCTTTGGGGGCCCACCACCCAGCTCCCAAATAAATACACAGAGACTTACTCTTACTTATGAATGCCTGGCCTTAACTTAGCTTATTTCTAGCTAGCTTTTCTAACTTAAATTATCCCATTTCTCTTTAACTACATTTTGCCTCTGAGTTTTTTACCTTTCTTTATTCTATATATCTTTCTTTTCTTCTTACTAGATGGCTGGTTGTGTGGCTGGCCCCTGGAGTCCTCCTCTCCTTCTCCTTTTCTCGCTCCTAGCTCTTCCCTCTCGAGCAAGCGTAGATTTCTCCTCCTATTTATTCTCTATGCCTGCCAGCCCCACCTATTTCTCTACTCTGCCTAGCTATTGGCCATTCAGCTTTTTATTAAACCAATTAAGTGTTTTAGACAGGCAAAGTAACACAGCTTTAAAGACTTAAACAAATACAACACAAAAAATTACAACACATCTTTGCATCTCTTAACAAGTATTCCACAGCATAACCAAATGTAACACATCTTTTTTTCTATTTTTTTATTAAGAAAATTTTTTTATTCATTTTACATACCAATCAAAGATTCCCCCTCTTCCCTCTTCCTGCCCCTCCAGCCTCCCCCTCCAACCCACCCACCCCCATTCCCTCCTATGGGAAGGTAAGGCCTCCCATGGGGAGGTACACTTAGTAGAGGCAGGTCCAAGCCCCTCCCCCTGTCTCAAGGTGTCCCATCATAGACAGTAGGCTCCAAAAAGCCTGCTCATGCACCAAGGATGGATTCTGATCTTATTGCCAAGGGGCCCCTTAAGCAGATCAAGATACACAACTGTCTGGCTATGCAGAGGGCCTAGTCCAGTCCCATGCAGGCTCCACAGCTGTTGATCTAAATTTCATGAGTTCCCACTAGTTTGGTTTGTTTGTCTCTGTAGGTTTCCCCATCATGATCTTGATGCCCTTTCTCATAGAATCCCTCTTCTCACTCTTTTTTTTTTAATTTTTATTTTGCAATACAATTCAGTTCTACATATCAGCCACAGATTCCCTTATTCTCCCCCCTCCCCCCCTCACCTTCCCCCCAGACCGCCCCCCATTCCAATCTCCTCCAGGGCAAAGCCTTCCCCACAGACTGAGATCAACCTGGTGGACTCAGTCCAGGTAGGTCCAGTCCCCTCCTCCCAGGCCGAGGCAAGGGACCCTGCATAGGCCCCAGGTTTCAAACAGCCGACTCATGCAATGAGCACAGGACACGGTCCCACTGCCTGGATGCCTCCCAAACAGATCAGGCCAATCAACTGTCTCACCCACTCAGAGGGCCTCATCCAGTTGGTGACCCCTCAGCCATTGGTTCATATTTCATGTGTTTCCGTTTGTTTGGCTATTTGTCTCTGTGCTTTATCCGACCTTGGTCTCAACAATTCTCTCTCATATAAACCCTCCTCATTCTCATTAATTGGACTCCCAGAGATCCACCTGGGGCCTAGTCATGGATCTCTGCATCCAGATCCCTCAGTAGTTGGATGAGGTTTCTAGCACGACAATTAGGGTGTTTGGCCATCCCATCACCAGAGTAGGTCAGTTCGGACTGTCTCTCGACCATTGCCAGCAGTCTGTTGTGGGGGTATCTTTGTGGATTTCTGTGGGCCTCTCTAGCACTTTGTTTCTTCCTATTCTCATGTGGTCTTCATTTACCATGGTCTCCTATTCCTTGTTCTCCCTCTCTGTTGTTGATCCAGCTGGGATCTCCCACTCACCCAAGCTCTCTTTCCCTCGACCCTCGCCCTTCACTACCCCCACTCATGTCCAGGCTGTTCATGTAGATCTCATTCCATTTCTCTGTCATTGGGCAATCCCTGTGTCTTTCTTGGGGTCCTGTTTTCCAGGTAGCCTGCCTGGTGATGTGAGTAGCAGTCCAGTCATCCTTGTTCCACATCTAGTATCCTGTTATGAGTGAGTACATACCATGTTTGTCTTTCTGAGTCTGGGATACCTCACTCAGGATGATTTTTTCTAGATCCATCCATTTGTCTGCAAACCTCATGATGTCATTGTTTTTCTCTGCTGAGTAGTATTCCATTGTGTATATGTACCACATTTTGTTTATCCATTCTTCAGTTGAAGGGCATCTAGGTTGTTTCCATGTTCTGGCTCTTACAAACAATGCTGATATGAACATAGCTGAACAAGTGCTCTTGTGGTGTGGTTGAGCATTCCTTGGGTATATGCCCAAGAGTGGTATAGCTGGATCTTGGGGGAGATGGATTCCCAATTTTCTAAGAAAGCGCCATATTGATTTCCAAAGTGGTTGTACAAGCTTGCATTCCCACTAGCAGTGGAGGAGAGTTCCCCTAGCTCCACATCCTCTCCAGCATAAGGTGTCTTCAGTGTTTTTGATCTTAGCCATTCTGACAGGCGTAAGGTGGTATCTCAGAGTTGTTTTGACCTGGACTCCTGGAGCTCAGCCTGGTGTTTGGCTGTGGATCTCTGCATCTGCTTCCATCAGATCGGTGAATACCCTGTCTGCTGTGGGATGTATGGCAAATGTGTTGCTAATTAATCAATAAAACACTGATTGGCCGTTGGCTAGGCAGGAAGTATAGGTGGGGCAAGGAAGAGAATAAAGCTGGAAAGTGGAAGGCTGAGTCAGAGAGACACTGCCAGCCGCCACGATGAGAAACAGCTTGTGAAGATGCCGGTAAGCCATGAGCCATGTGGCAAGTGATAGGTTTATGGAAATGAATTAATTTAAACTGTAAGAACAGTTAGCAAGAAGCCTGCCACGGCCATACAGTTTGAAGGCAACATAAGTCTCTGTGTTTACTTGGTCGGGTCTGAGAGGCTGTGGGACTGGCAGGTGAAAGAGATATATCCTGACTGTGGGCCAGGCAGGAAAACTCCAGCTACAAATGGCGTCCAACGTGGTGGCAAGAGTTTCCACCTAAAAACTGAGAAAAAAGATTCTAAAACGGAGCTAAAACCAGCTTCCTAATTGTCTCTCTCAAATGAGTGGCACCTGCTGGTTTGAGCTACTGGTGGGTTCCTGGCGTGTGCGCTCGACCTGCAGTATGGCGGGAATGAGGCCTCTGGAAGTGGCACATTAAGCTGCGTGGTGGATTTAGCCTTTGCAGGTACAAAACAAAAAAAGAGGTTTTTGGGCTACACACTGCTTGGATAAAAGCATAGACCCACGATAGCTCCCAGAGCTGGCGGTAAATGTAGCCATGTTGGGAAGCTGAGGTGGGTGGAGCCAGCAGTCACAGCTGCTGCAGTTTAAAGCAATAGATTCACAATAAGACAGATTCAGATGTAATAGTTTACAATGTGTGTAAAAGATACGTAGGCTTGAAAGAGACAAAAAAGGTGATATATAGAGTTATAGAAACAAATACATAGTTTTAAAAAATAAAGTCATTAAAGAGACAGTAAAGGTAGTATAAAAAATAAGCCACGTAAAAATGGATATTACACAGAGAATCTGGATTGTATTGTCTTTGGGATTTTTAACTGCAGAAAAACATTTGATTGTAAAAGCTGTTGAGTTATGCCAAAATGTATATTTTAAAGGTACCTTGACTTCAAAATTTGGATATAAGGATATGTTGCTTTGGAAAGGAGTCTCTGCTTTTGTTCCCACAGAAAGCCAAAGGCTATGGAATTGTTCCAGATTAAGATACATCAGGTTTGACCAGCCAAGACCCCCTGAAGGTCTCCAATGACACCATGGCCCAGATGATCTAACATCCAGAATGGTTTGAAGGCATCTGGCTCAGACGATACAGCCTCATGGACTATTCCATAATTCTAAAATTTTCTTTGTTTCCCCATAAGATACAGCGCCCCCTTCCAGCAGGAAGTAGTAAGAGAAGCTACGCCCAAATTCCCAAATTATATGTAATTTTACTTTGTTAAGGTTAAAACCTTCCTTTTTGAAAAAAAAAAGGGGGAAGTGCTGTGGGATGTATGGCAAATGTGTTGCTAATTAATCAATAAAACACTGATTGGCCGTTGGCTAGGCAGGAAGTATAGGCGGGGCAAGGAAGAGAATAAAGCTGGAAAGTGGAAGGCTGAGTCAGAGAGACACTGCCAGCCGCCACGATGAGAAACAGCTTGTGAAGATGCTGGTAAGCCACGAGCCATGTGGCAAGGGATAGGTTTATGGAAATGAATTAATTTAAACTGTAAGAACAGTTAGCAAGAAGCCTGCCACGGCCATACAGTTTGAAAGCAACATAAGTCTCTGTGTTTACTTGGTCGGGTCTGAGAGGCTGTGGGACTGGCAGGTGAAAGAGATATATCCTGACTGTGGGCCAGGCAGGAAAACTCCAGCTACACCTGTCATTATAGAGCCTTTCTCCATGCAACCTATCTTAAACTATATTCCACAACAGACTTTGAAGATACCCCTTGAATGAGTTTCACTCCACTTTTCTTAAAAACAGCCCAGAGCCTCATCTTCAGCCTGCCCACCCACTCACAGGCAAGATGACACCAAGCCTTAAAATCTTCCTCCCTCAGTACTCCTTTGCCCTGTCTTCTTCCAGCCTTAGTCCTTCAAATATTCTTCTGTTTGGCTTGACTCCAGTGTTTGGCTTTTCTGTTGTGGATCAGATCAAGCTTTTTCAGCACTGGAGCCTTTAGATCAGGTGCTCAGAACATCCATCCCTTGGCAGCCAGCCATTTCCTCTCTTGACTCAATTGCCCTTTTCCTCTGCCCTGGGTCAGCCCCATGCTTAGTTAGGATTCTTAGGCTACACAGATTGGGAACTCCTTTTAAGAAGTATGAACACTCTCCCAACATATTGCTGATTTCTTATTCACTACACCTTGTGAACCAATATCTTTTACTTCAAAAAGAAAAAAAAATGAGTTGACTACTTATGATCCCTCTTTCTACCAGCTGCACAGAGCATGGGTGAAGCTTGAATAGACTGTGAGGCTGGCCTTTTCTCTAAATCATTGTCTTCTGAGGATCCTCATTCTGCATAGCCACACACTGTCAGAGACGATGTCTGCATGGCCATCAATTAGAAACTAGTAAAATGAGACCATCAGTTGAAGCCAAGCCTTTGTCTTTTTCAAATCAGCCACTTTACTTTCTCCTGTGAAGTTTGCTGATCTGCCTCCTTTGAAAATAAGGAGACAAGATGCAGCTTAGAAGTAGCTTGGCTTTTGGCTTTTTTTTTCTGGACCTGATGAGCAAACTCTAAAACAAACTCTAAAATAAAACCTCCCAAATTAGCCCCAATTTCTTCTGTAGAGTATGTAGAACGTGGTATAATCTTGGTGATCAGGGACAACTTGGGTTTGATTTTGTTTGTTTGTGTTTAGGTGATATAAGAAAACTATGAAAACATGAAGAGGTAATGGGGTGACAAAAGGCATCTTTAATCCCACTCTGCTGCTGTGTCATTCGGGAGGCAGCAATTACTCACAATGGCAGTAAGGACACAAGCTGGAACCAGCCAGCCATCAAAATTTGCTGAGAGTTTTTCCTGTAACCAGAACAATTTTTTACAGTAAAAGTAATTTCTTCAAGAAAGGGAAAAATCCAAACCCTGACCCCACATTACCTGTAATTTCTTGAGCCAAGACAGACAATATGAAATAGACGGAATACAGAATTGAATAGATACTCTCTACTCCTCAGGAAATATTTGACTTTCTAGGATGAGTAGGGTTAACAGTCCTAGTGATCAGCATATGCTATAAAGATCCTTACTTATAAAAAACCATGCGACTGCCATGTGCCCTGAACTCTACCTCTTGTCCCCACTTCCAATGACTTCTCTTTTCTTTCTCTGAAAACTTTCAATATCTTTTCTTTGTAACACAACTAACAAACAAGTCACTGCAGTAGAAATTGTTGTCACTACGTTTCTAGACATCTCCAAACTTTATAAAGCATTTCACACTTGTGGTTTCATGGGTTGTTCTCAACAGCTATTTGAAGAACACATTAATGGCACCATTTCACACATGTGGAAACTGAGGGATACAGACTTTGTTTACTGTTCTCAAAACTGGCTGGGCAATCCAAGGGTCTAGGAAGATTTTTAGCAATTTGAAGTTAAAATTCTTGGTTCCCCACCCTAAAAACACAGTAACTTATTTTGTTTTACATTATTAGTCTTTGGGAAAAAACTAGCTTACCCAAGGAAATACGTGCTTGATCCGGTAAGACAAGAATCAAATCTATCTTCAGTCTCCAAAACCACTAGACCACTTTATGGCTCTAGATCCTTGCTCACAAAGAACGTTCACCTCTGTCTTATGATCTCCCTTGAGTCTTGTAGGGGAAGTTGGTCACATGTACCCACATGGGATCACTGCATGAGGACTATACCCATATGTGGTGAGTTTTGTCAATTCCAGTATTAGAAGCAAAGTTTCAGTTTCTTCTGAAAGGGTCAAGAAAGACTCATCTCATATCATCAATATTTTATTTTAAAAACAGAAAAAAGAAAGAATCCCATAGCACACCAAGGAAAAGAAACATAAAACATCTCTAGACAATCAGTTTGCTGGTGAACTAGAATTTTACTTTGGTGTTCTGAATATCTTAACTCAATGAATTAACAAGGAGACAACCAGACTTGGAAATGGCCACAATGAGTAGTCACCATATACTCTCATGCCCTCACCACTTGACACAAGAATATGTTAGAAATTACACCTGATATCTCAGACTTCCCTCCTTTGCCTAATTTTGCCACCTAGAGGCAAAATTGACATTAAAAATAGTATTAAGGCACAATATATGCCAGAGAAAGTACTTTAAAACTTTAACAATGATGAGTCATCTAAAGATCTTGTTGAAATACAGATCATGACTCAGTAGGGCTCAGACTTGTTCTCACATTCAGATGCCAGTTACTAAATTCAACCACCATGTTGTTTGAGACAGGAAATTACCTCTCCTACAGAAAAGGTAGGTAACTGAGTAGTGCAGGACACAGCCTGTCAGCAATCAGAACAGAAAGTGAACTCGTTCCTGGGAACAGGGAGAGGGCCCTTTTAACATGGGTTTGTTTAAAATGTGCAATCAATTGAAGGTATATCTATATTACAGGTGGTTACAAGAAGGGCCCCAGTCCACTAAAAAATAGAAACTTTTTTCCTAGAGCTATTAACTGGGAAAGATAAGCAACTCAAACACCAATTGCTATACTATTTTGCTAGAACCACAGCATGAGGCTTGGTATATAGTAAAAAACAAAAACTCTCTGTAAAACTTGGAAACAAGGAGCCACGTGCCAGCATGTATTGAGAAATTAATACTGGCAGGGAGTTAAACTCTCAGTGAACTGAAACAGATATGCAGAGTCACCTTAAAAAAAAACAGAAACACTCCAAAGCCCACAGCACCTGGATCGGTCTACTTAGAGAAGCTGTAACATATAAGAAAAAGAAGTAGTCTTCATAAAGAAGTTGGCCAACATGGAGGCTTACCAAAGATTAATCACAGCATCTGGCTTTGAGTCTGTTTACAGGAGAGAAAGCCCAGTTCAAGCATGTAGAGAAGCTGGCATAAATAGCATCTACCCTCATCATGGGAAAGTCACATCTACAGTGCAGGGCTAGCAGACTAGATCATGCTCCAAGTCTTGCTGAGGGAATAAGATTTTACTAAGCCAAAGGACCATGGCCTATTTCTGCAGTCAGCTACGGTAGCTTTGGCACCACAGTTTGAAGAAGGGCTTTGTCACTCACGAAACCTAGAGTATCTCCTGTCTGACTATTAAGAGAAGAACTTTCAAAACTTTACCAAACTTTTAGCCATGGAATTGGTTCCTCTCCCTTGGATTCCATGCCCCTTCAGTAAATTTCTAGTTTCTAGTTTTGTTTTGCAGACCAGAGAGCAACAACAGAAAGTGTCTCACTCACCTCTTTGTTATTTCTAACTTATTTCTAGCCTAGTTTGGGGGTTGTTTTCTCCTTGTAGTGTCTGGGAGCTTGCCCTGTCTGAATCATTTCCATGAGTAATAGTTCCATTTTCAATACGCTTTTTATAACTAAAAAGTGCTTCCCTAAGCTTAGAAGGCAAACAGTTTGGCATGTCAGTTGTGGCGGGCTTCTTACTCATTCTGGAAAAGATCTTTGGAAGTTAAAGGCTAGCAGCAGGCCAGGGCCCAAAGCTGCACTTCCCAGGGTTCTGTTTACTTTGGTTGTCATAGGAACAAGACCCAGCTCTATTGCTTGGCTCTCACCTGGGGAGCCAGACAGTCTCTGCAGCTTCCCATGTTTTATGATGATGCTTCATTTCTGGTTTATTTCAGGTATCTGCCTTATTTTTAAACTTGACTTTGTCTTTTATCTCTTTCTATGTTTTTATTTGAATGTGACATCCTCCTGTGTTTGGAACAGATGGATAGTGTCCAAGTATGAGCAGACTACTCTGTTAATTATAAATTCCTTTCAGTGATTCCCAACAGGATTCATCTATTTGCTCTAATTTACTGGATATCTCATCATCGTATACCAACATTTATTGAACATATACTACCTTGTAGACATTATGATCTAATTTAGTAATCTGCAGACAACATGTACATAACTTTATTGCCCTTGTAGGGTTCACAGTTAAAGGCGATCTGCACTATTTAACAATTCACCCCAAAGATTAGAAAATTATTGACAAATTAACAGTTCCCCAGTTAAGGTTCATTGCCATCATGAAAAATCACCAGGATTTCCCCTTCAGTGAAATTTTATGATACCTCTTTGCATATTAAGTCACTCTACCCCTCCAAGTTTACTTAACAATCAAGTTGTTCTGTTCTACTAGGTCCTCCCCAATATCTTTAATAACACAGTAACAGATTAATACTTTAATAACCAACAAGACAAGGTAAGACTTAATTTTCACATCTACCACACTGACACTGAGGAGTTTACTTATATTTGTATTTTGTTGCTTAATTACTACATCCTACAAGTGTAACAACAGTCTCCTTCCCCCAGTGTGGCATGTTTGAGCAGAGTAGGGAAATGGATGGGCTCCCTGCTGGTGCACCAGGCTCTTTATGTGTTTATCTGTTTCACGTTGAGAACTGTCCAATTACCTTCAGCTTCCATCTTAGGCAGCCCTGCAGCCTTCTCTCTGGGTCACTGTGGAGCTTGGCCTGTTGTCACCGTGAGTACAGCAGACTGAAAACACAGAGCTGATGCTCTCTTCAGTGCTTTGCATGCTCTGAGTGGCTCCTATGGCCATATAGTTAGCAGTGCCATTCAGAACACTCAGCAATAACTTTCTCATTTAGAGGAAGGTGAAGAGCAAAAGGAGGAGGAAGCATAATGGAAATGCAGCTGAATCAAATAGGATCTGTTCCAGTATTTTTCAATACAAAATAATGCAAACCTCTTAGCCATTAAATTGCGGCCTAAGACAAAGTGCTTGAAATTACCTGTCATCACAGATACTTACTGGTAGAAATAAAGGCCTTCACGGTGTATTTTCACTAACCTTAATGCCACCTAGTGGTCACTGAGGAAATTTAGTCTCAGAAAACTGGCAGCAACTTTAGAAATTAAGAAATTATTAATAGTCTTTGTATCTTTCACACCATGCATCTCCATCCCATTCATTTCCCTGTCCCTTCCTATCCACCCTTTGCCTTTACAACCTTTGTATGATGTGAAAGACACAAGAATAAATAAAAAGGGGGAAAAAATGACAGGGCGATGGTGACACACACCTTTAATCCCAGCACTCAGAGACAGAGGCAGGTGGATCTCTGAGTTCTAGGCCAGCCTGGTCTACAAAGCAAGTTCCAGGACTGCCCTTCACTCCTGCAGCATGCCCTCCCACCAAAAACAAAAACAAAAACAAAAAAACCCAGAAAATGAATTAAAAACTAAACAACAAAAAAAAATGACCTTGCTCTTCCATCTTTCCAACCCCTCTTCATTCATCCTAGTGGCATCGGGAGCTGCAATGTGCCATGCAGTATACCCCTTTTGTCCAATCAGCCCCATATGCAAAATGTTCATTGCAATGAGTCACAAGTCTGGTTCAAGACCTCTGGCACACCATCATCACTGGACCCTCACCAAAACTCCTCTCGGGTAGCCTGCTGTTGCTCTGAGTCATGGAGATCCTGTTTTTGTGATTCCTCAGGACCAGTCCCTTCACCACTTTAGTAGGTCACAGATGGTAGATGTTAGAGTGGGCCAACCCAAGGCCCAGGATATGGGTCTGTGGTAGTTCAGCTGGTCAGTCCAGGCCATTGGGACCAGCCCTCTCAGGTGAGGGGCAGAGCCAGCTCTCCTAGGCCTATGGTGAGGGATCGGGCCATCTCTCCCCAGTACAGCAGCAGGGAGGAGGGCAGCTCTCTTATGGGGAGAAGAACCAGCTCTCCTGCTGTAGTGACCACCGAGGGGCAGGGGCAGGGCCAGGGGTAGGGCCAGCTATCCCAGGGCCAGTAAGGAGCAGAGCCAGGTCAGCACGGCCCTCGGCTTTTGACATGCATGGTTCCTATAACCCCCTTGTGATAACAAGAGCCATGGACATCATCACAGACCCCCGCTGCAGCAGGAACATGGACCCAGACATGGCCCTCAGCAGCATCTCCACCTAGATATTACCATGGCCCTGGTGGCAGCACAGGCCACCCAGATCAGTATGGCCCTGGTGGCAGCAAGGCCCTTGGACACCAACATGGTCTCAGGTGGCTGTCCAGACCTTGAGCATCTGCACAACCCCCAGTGGAATTCGGAGCCACAGGTATCAACCCAGACCCTGGCTGCTGTTGGGCCATAGACCCAGACATGGCCCAAGGCAGCAGCCTGGACCCAGGCAACACCATGGCCCATGTGGCAGTGCAGGCCACCCACATTAGCATGGCCCAGTGGCGGCATGGCCCTCAGACACCAATATGGCCACAAGTTTAGGGCCAGACCCCAGGCATCCATTTGGCCTTTGGTGGCAACTTGGGTCATGGATATCAACACAAACACCAGTTGTGGCAGGACCATGGACCCAGACACGGTCCCAGGCAGCAACCTGGGCTCGGATGTCAACCTGGCCCCAGGTGGCAGCAGGCCAAGCAAATCAGCATGGCCCCTGAGTCAGACTGGAGTGGCCCTCAGACACCAACATGGCCCCAGGTGGCAGCCCAGACCGTTGGCATCAGCATGGCCTTCGGGTATCAGGAGCTGTGGACATCAACACAGACCTTGGCTGCAGTAGGACCACGGACCCAGACATGGCCCTTGACAGCAGCCTGGGCCCAGATGTCACCATGGTGCCTTGGGGCAGTACCGGCCACTCAGATCTGTATGGCCCTGGCTGCAGGATGACCTCAGATTCCCACCTAGCCTCAGGGAACGGCTCAGACTCCAGGTATTTGCACAGCTTTTGGTGGTATCAGGAGCCATGGATATCAACCAGACGCTGGCTGGGGTAGGGCCATGGACTAATTTCTCCTCTTTATGGCTCCCGCGGCAGGTACTCTATCCCAGTTCTGCAGATACAAAAGGAGGGCCTAGTAGATTAATTAGCGTGTCACATTCACAGGTCTAGGTAGTTAGCTAAGATTCAAATAATAGTATTCCAGTCTGTTGCATTCACATCCTTCAAATAAACTTCAGCTTAGACTAAAGGAATACGGCTGATAGACTGAAGCAAATTCACCCCCAAATGTTAGTGTTTGAAGGAAACTACAACCCACACTTTTCCATACTGTAACCAACCCACAACACATTCCAATTCCTTCTCAAGCTGATTTTCAATTGTGTGGGGACTTTTAAACATTTGAAAATCACATCCGGGGTCTCTGAAACAGAATGGATTCATTCGTCCATACAACACATAGTGGCTGGGCTTTGAAGATGGCTCAGTCACCAAGTGCTTGATGAACAGTCGTGAGCACCTGAGTTTGGATGTGTACACATGTAAAAAGATGGCTGCTGAGGTACTTATCTGAAATCCCAGCACCGGGGAGGTAGAGATTGGAGAGAGAATCCCAAGAGCTTTCCCAGCCAGCTAGTCTAGCCAAATCAGCAAGCTTCAGGCTCAATAAAAGACCCTGTCTCAAAAAATAAGTAGGAATGGATACATAGGTGCCTGAATTGAAGTACTGCTCTTGTGGAGGACTAGATTTGGATTCCAAGCACCCACATCATGCAACTAACAACCCCTAAAACCTCCAGCAGGATCCGAGGTCTCTGGCCTCCACATGCACTGACACACACACACACACACACACACACACACACACACACACACACACGTGCATACATGCATGTAATTAAAAATAAAAATAAACATTTTTAAAAGTAAGAGAGAAAGTGTTCAAGGAAGACATACAACATCAACCTTGTCTTATCCAAAGACATACACAAGGAAGCTCTCTCTCACACACACACACACACACACACACACACACACACACACACACATATTGCTGGATTCTAAAGTGCTGTGCTCTGTGCTAGTGCTGGGAATGCAGTAGAGAACTAAATAGACACACTGTCCTTTTCTGTATGGAACTTAAAATAGAGCAGGATGGCATACACACAAAAGTGAAATTATGTAGATTATGATACAATCACACCGTGTAAAGAGCTAGTAGGAGACACTCGGTGTTTTTTCAACAAAGAAGAGCAACATTCATTCTTGGGACTTGCATGTAGAGTGAGAAGTTTGGGGGACTTCCCCAAGCAGGCACCCTTAAGAAGGACTGTGTTGCGGGAGGGGATGAGGGAACAGAGCACAGGCAGCCATAGAACCTGAGCAGCAGAGGGAAAGGGCAGGGCGTTCTGCTCCCAGACTCTTTCCTGAGCTATCAACAGCGTTTAGTTTAAGGTCACGTTCAACCTTTTTAAAAAATACTTTGAACAAATCATTTTTACTTAAAATACTAAAACTATGTGATATTTGAATTGTTTGGAAGGACCAGGACTAATAATGGCTGCTAATTGAAGTTTTTATTGGTACTTATGAATAATTCAAATGTGCCTTAAATAGTCTTTTTAGTGTGTGTTGGGATATAAAAAATATATTATGGCAAATAAAACAAAAAAAGGAACAGAAATACAGAAATGCTTCCTTTCTCATGTCTCCCCCTGTGGTTAGCCCCTACTGTCCCTCCATGGTGTCGATTCTACTTCCATATCATATATACATACAAGATTTTATGTATTTATATTAAAATGGTAACCATAAATGACAGAAACATATGCAACTCAATTTTGATATCATCTCCAGTTACATTCGTTTTTCTAAAAGCAGTCTGACTTTCATTGTTCTTCATGTGAGAAAACAAGCATTGTCATTGTGTATATACAGCACATTTTCATTATTCCTCTGTTGGACACAGAGGCTGCTTCCACAACCGAGTTAAATTGTGAGTGGAGCTTCAGTTACCGTGAATGTGTGCAGATCCTATGATATGTTGACTTGAAATCTTTGGATAAATACCCAAGAGAGTCTAGGTGGTCAGAGACTGAGTCTGTTTTAGTTTTTTTGGGAAAACACCATTTGGATTTCCATGATGACGGGACTACTTTACATTCCCACCAACAGTGATAAGGGTTCCCTTTAGTCCACAATTCTTGATAGCATTGGTTGTTCGTTTTCTTATTGCATCAGATAAAATCCCAAAGTACCTTCAACTTGCACTTTCTCCAATAGCTAGTGAGGTGGAACACATTTTATCTCTACTTCTCATTTGCACTTCCTAAGAACTGTCTATATATTTCATTAGCCCATTTATTGATTAGGTTGTTTGATTTCTTATTGCTACATTTTGTGAGATCTTTGTATATTGTGAATATTACTTCTCCATCAGATATACAGCTAGTAAAGATTTTTTTCTTATTTTGTAGGCTGTCTCGTCACTTAATTGTTTACCATGGAGAAGCTTTTTAATTTTATGAAGTCCTGTCTAGCATTTGTTGCCATCATTTACTGAGCAATCACAGTCCTTTTCAGAAAGCCCTTACATATGCTAATATCGGTATTTTGAAGTATTTGCCCTCAAACTTCTAGAGGAAGTTTACATTTAAATCTAAGTTTCTGATCTTACATCTAGTGATTTGATCTAGTTGGATTTTTTCTATGTGGTAAAAGATCGGGATCGAGTTTTTGCTGGTTTTGTTTTGTTTTAACATGTAGCTGTCCTATTCTTCCAACTTCATTCGTTCAAGGGGCTTTTTCTCTTGTGTGTATTTTTGGCAGACATCTTTATCATATATCAGGTGAACACAGCTTCATGGGGTTGGATGTAGGCCTTCTGTTTTGTTCCATTGATCTCTTCTATCTGCTCTTGCACCAGCACGGTGCTTTTTTCTTTGCTATTGGTTCATCCTGTGAGTTGAGATCACTGGGGCTGTCTCCAGCAGTCTTCCTTTTTCTCGGGATCACTGTGCCCCTCCAGAGTCTCTTCTGCTTCTCTATGTATTTCAAGATTTGTTTCACTCTTTCTGGGAAAAGTGGCATTGGAATTTAATGGGGATTTCATTGACTCTGTAGACTGGCCATTCTCACACTATTCATCCTTCCAATCAGTGAAGAGATTTTCCCATCCTCCTGTCTCTTCTTCAGTTTATTTCTTCAGTGTCTCACATTTTTCATTTCAGAAGTCTTTCATCTCAATAGTTAATTTTTTTTTTCTAAGATCTTTCTCAGAAAACTGAGAATGGGATTTCCCTGGTTTATTTTGGGGTATGTTTGTCCTTACCCTTGGTTTGTGTGCTAATTCTAATCCTGTTACTCTGCTGAATCAGATCTAAGAGGTTTCTCATGGAGTCTCATGTTTTTGGTTGTGAGACTAGCCTTTAATGGCTGAGCCATCTCTCCAGTCCATCTGGTAGAGTCTTTAGGGTTTCTTGTGTATAGTCATGTCATATACAAAGGATATTTGATTTCTTCCTTCCTTATTTGTATCCCTTTTGTTTCCTTCTTTTGTCTTGTTTCTCTAGCTAACACTTCAAGTACTAAACTGAATAAGAGTGGGAAAGTGGCTAGGTGGTGGTGCACGCCTTTAATCCCAGCACTCCGGAGGCAGAGGCAGGTGGATCTTTGTGAGTTTGAGGCCAGCCTGGGCTACAGAGTGAGTTCCAAGAAAGGCACAAAGCTACACAGAGAAACCCTGTCTCAAAAAACCAAAAAAAAACAAAAACAAAAACAAAACAAAAAAAACACTGGGAAAGTGTTGTATACTGTCTTTATTATGCTGGGATACATAATTTCTATTCCTAGACTCTTTGGGGCTTTTATCACAAAAGGATGTTGGATTTTATTAAAAACAACAACATCAAAAAACTTTCTGCACCTGATGAGATGATTATGTGACTTCTATCCCTGAGCCCATTTATTTAATATATTACATTTCCTGCTTTAAAATGTTGAATGATCTCTTAATTTCTAGAGTGAAGTCAGTTTGATGACGGTAAATAATATTTTTGGTATGTTCCTGTGTTGTTGTTTATTTTTGCTCTTGGGGGGGTGGCACCACCCAGCTCCCAAAAAAATCACACACAGAGGCTTATTATTACTTATGAATGCCCAGCCTTAACATGGCTTAGTTTCTAGCCAGCTTTTCTTAACTTAAATTATCCCGTCTACCTTTTGCCTCTGGGCTTTTCCCATTCTCTTACTTTTGTAAGTCTTACTCTTACTCCGTGGCTTACTGTGTAGTTGGGTGGCTGGCCCCTGGAGTCCTCCTCCTTCTCTGGCTCCTAGCTCTTTTCTCTCCAGTTTTCTCCTTCTATATATGTTGGCCAGCCCTGCCTATCCTTTCTCCTGCCTTGATATAGGCCAGTTCTTTATCAGATCATCAGGTGTTTTACACAAGCACTGTAACACAATTTCACAGAGTTAAACAAATGCAACATAAACAAAAGTAACACATCTTAGAATAATATTAAACTACATTCCTGAATTCTATTAGCAAATATTTTTATTGAGAGTTTTTACATCTATGCTCATCAGGGATATTGACCTATAATCTTTTGTTGTTGCTGCATCTTTCTCTGGTTTTGGTATCAGGGTGATACTGACTTCTTAGAAAGAGCATTGCTAACATTCCTTCCTTTTCTTATTTATGCAATAGCTTGTGAAGCTTCACTGTTAATTCTTCTTTAAGATCTGATAGAAGTTAGCCATGAATCCATCTGGGTGGTCATTTTTAGCTTGAAGATTTCTATTTTTTATTGCTGCCTCAATTTTGTTGCTTTTAATAGCTATGTTTACAACATTCATTTCATCATGGTGTAACTTTGGTAGGTCATGTGCATCTAGAAAGTCATACATTTCTTCTAGATTTTTCCACTTTTTAGTGGAATATTAGACTTTAAGGTACATCCTAATGATTTCCTGAATTTTATTTGTAGCTGTAGTAATGTCTCTCTTTTCATCATTAATTTTCATTTGGATCTTTTCTTTCTTCCTTTTGCTTAATTTGGCTAAGGGTATATCAATCTTAGTTATCTATTCAAATAAAAGACTCTTGATTTCATTGAGAAAAAAAATCTTAAAAACTAACACTCATACCCACACATCATGAGTCAGAAATAAATAACATGAATAATTTGGAAAATCTCCCTCTAATCCTCTTTCAATGTATATTTTACAAATATAACATATAAACAATTTTATAATTTATTTATTAAACATAATAATTACCTTACTTATTATTGATTCTTTGTTCACATTTTAATTGAAAATAATAGATAATCCCTGTTGACTTACATCATCCCCTAATTATTGAACATTTGAATTGTTTCCAATGGTTAAATACATAACAAACAACCTACGAATATTAAATGGTGCATCAAAATAATATGTAAAAAATATTACACTGAATTAAGCTTATTTTTGAGACAGGGTGGAATACATCCGTGGCTGACCTTAAATGCACTACGTAGCCAAGGGTAACCACCATACCAGTTTACGTGGCCCTGGGGAGCAAACACAGGACTTTATGCAAGCACTGTAACAACTAAGCCACATCCCAAGCCCCATAAAGCTTAAGCCACAGTTTATCCACCAAAATGGAGCTCAGTAAACAGTAGCCTTCACTGCCATGTAGCTGAGTAACCAAGACAGGTTATTTGTATGTCTGAAGAGCATTTAGGAAAACAACCAATCAAATTACAATAGTAAAACACTGCTCAAGAACACTGACTTCTGCACCCCTCCTGGTCTTTCTTGAACTATTACCTGACTTCCTTAAAAAGATGCTGCAGTAAAAAAGTTAATGTGTATTTTTGTCATGTTAAAGAATCTCAGCAAGGCATCCTCAAATCCCATTTGTGAAATTATGTGTCACATTATCACATTTTATTGGCTTAATCTTGTGCTGCCTAATTGAATAATTTAATATCTGTGACACCAGCTTGACTTAATTCACACACACACACACACACACACACACGCACACACGCACACACGCACGCACATGTACATGCATACACATACACATTCACATAGAGAAGCCAAAAGCTTTTATATTTCTGCTCTTCTTTATTTTGAGCATACCTTGGAGCTTTCTAGCTGATGTTTTATGCCATGCCATTTATATCTTCCATTTCTTTGACATAGAATGTGTACTTGATGGTGTTCTAATAAGGTACTCTTTGATGAGTACATACCCAGTCCAGATGCTAACACTCCTGAATTTTCATAGGCACTGACAAGGGAGAGATATTGTATCCATTGTGTGATGATGGACAGATGATGTCCTGAATACAGATGCTAGACATTTCAAGACTTTGACAGCTCCTTTATTGTTCAGCCAGCAGTGCAAATGGCATTTATGTAGACTGGTCCATAGTGACCATGTGAATGCGTTACATTTAGACCAACTCTGGTGGAAACCTGGAATGGGCTCAAGACGGTCCTTTCAAAGTCAAATTCACTAGGTTTGAATCTTGACTTATTCACACTCTATAAGCACCCTGGGAAAGTAACTTATGCTCCTTTTCTGTAGTCATTTTTTGTTTTTAAAAGGGGGATAACAGTATGCAGGTGATATTAAAGAGAAAGGCAGAATAACAAGGAAGGAGGTTTGAGTGAAGGTATGGATGGGAGAGTAGAACAGAGGAAGAGGTTAGGGAAGAGATAACTAACTCCAAGGGTATCTGAGACAGCCATAGGGAATCATACCATAACATTAATTGTTTGTTTGTGTGTGTGTGTCTGTGTGTGTGTGTGTGTGTGTGTGTGCGTGTGTCTGTGTGTGTGTGTGCGTGTGACTTTAATTGAAGTTAGCCTACACTAATACTTCTCCCAGGAGTCATAGATTTCCAAATAAAAGGCTCTTCTTGAGCTGTTGGTTGGAGAAGACCCCCAAAACAATATAGGCCATTGCCACTGCTCTTGGTTGCTCAGCGGAACTTGCTAGCAAGATCCTATTCCTGCTGATACAACATACTTTGGTCACAGGACATGGAGAAGTCAAACTGATGCTGGCTAAGGGACATTTTCTCAGCTGACTAACTTTCACAGTAAAAAATGGTGCTATGTTGGTTGCTGGCAGGGAAAGTCATCAACCATCTTACTCACCCGTGAACCCTGTGAACTGTAATAATGACTGGCATGCTAAGATAGGCCCATGGGTGTAACAGTGTCATGAATGTTGCGAGGTTAACCAACCACTTTCTGATTGAATTTAAGGCCTGGTCTATAAGAGAAAATGAATGCCTGGTATTGAAAATCTGGCCAAGAACCCATTGTTGAGGGATTCACAGACCCTAGGCTGAACTTCTCACTATTATTCTGCTAAATGACTGTGGGATCTCACAAAGGCTTTTTCTAGTGAGATCTGAGCTTGCTTTATACAGCAGGGCTGCATTACAGGATGGCTTGATCACGTGCAAGGTCACCAGATGTTTGGGATGGTCTACACTTGGCTGCGCTAGGGGGAGGTCTTTTGCTCCACCTCTTGGCATTTCTTTAAAAAGCCCATTAGTAGAGACAGAAGGGGCTGGTGGGTTTGGACCCAGGCCCTCCTGAGGCTCTCCTGTGTTTTCTAACTCTCTCTCTCTCTCTCTCTCATATATATATATATACACACTTCTGTCTACAAATTCCTCATTTCTCCCTGCTCAAGAGTACCCTGGGGAAATAAGAGGGAGATGGTCTCCCTCAAATGACCACATCATCAAACTGCCTACTGAAAATATATCTCTGTACACATAGATTAGTGCAGCTCTCACACTTCACCCAAGAAGTTTTTGCACAGTGGGTGGTGGTTAACACAGAGGCTCATGGCTGATCAAATGGCCAAGAGTAAGTGTCAGAGGCCTTCTCAGCCACAAATGGGACCTCTATATCACCCCCACGTCAAGGCTCAGACCATTGTGGAGGAGGCAGCAGAAAGACTGTAAGAGCTGTAGGTTATGGAGGACTGGAACAAAACCATGCCTTCTGAACATGGCGGGGGTGCTGCCTCATGAACTCACAGCAGCTGTGGTCCCCTGCAAAGACCTACACAGTATCAAGCCAGTCAACCTTCCACCCGTGGCTGGTGAGCTATTGACAGTTGATGGCTTCTGGAGTAGGTAGAGTTGGTTTTTTAAGGCTGTGACCTCTGGTAGGTAAACCTTGCTCCAGCAGATGGCCCCACACACAAAAGTATACAGGCACTCCAAAATGGACCCAGTAATTTACTAAAATTTAAAAAAAAAATGAAACAAAGTTGAGAGGGGTGAGGATGTGGGGGTGGATCTGGGAGGAGTTGGGGAAGGAGTGGGGATGAAGATAATCAAACAAATTGTATGATATTCCCTGCGTTACTAAAATATTCTATAAAATAGAGCTGACAATAGTGCCTACCTTATATGATTGTTGAGAGAATAAAAATGACATAACTTATACAGATCTCCTAGCAGTGTGCTGTACATGGAAAGCATCCAACAAATTTATTATTGGTATTATTAATTTGTATCAACATGCTAAGTAGTTTGCTTCTTTAGGATTACTCTAATGAGAAATCTACTTTTCAATTATACCTTATGCCTCTTTAATAGATGGTCAGAAATCTGGTATTTATACAAATATAAATTTGACATGCACAGTCCCTGGAAGGAACAAGAGGGTAAGTAACAAATTCTTATAATACACCATCCACTGGCTGTGTGTGGTGGCATGCACCTGTACTCCCAGCTACTCAAGAAAAGCTGAGGTAAAAAAAATAAAATAAAATCACTTGAGTCTAAGAGTTATAGGCTATAGTGCATTGTGTCTACCAAGTGTCTACATTCTATTTGACATCAATATAAGGAACACCAGGGGCAAGGGAGGCCCAGATTGCCAAAGGAGAAGTGAACAGTTCTGGGTTAGAAGAGGAAGAGAACAAAACTCCCATGCTTGTCGGAGTTACTTCCACTACAGGAAACATTGTCTGTCATTCACTTCGAACTTCGTTAAAGGCTGGGGTCCCTGTCTGCTCGGCTGAACAGCAACAAGGAAAATGCTAGTAGATAACAGGAGTGTGCACAGAATTGATTACATAGATAAATAAATGGTTCTAAAACAACTCCCCAGTTCCTCTGATTGTAATCTTCACCTCAATTCAAATAAATGCATTTCCTCCATTTTAGTGCAAGTCACTAGGGTGAACCATTTGTAAACCTTTCCTTTACCTTATATCTATCACTACCATTGGCGAGCACCAAAACACCCTGTTCCTCACAGAGAACCAACAAAGCCTGTAACATTTCTTATTCTTCAAAATAAGTATTACTCAGTGATTCTGGAAGTTGCCAACTTAATAAGTCAGTCTTACTCCTTGGAAAGTCAAGAGTGTTTGAAGTTGAAATGCCATTAAATCTGCCCTTTTCTATTCCACATGAGATGTTTGTTTGTAGCAGTGGGCGGATATGAAATGCCCAGATTTTAGTTGTATTCGTCAAACAATTACAAGATGAATTCTCAGCATTTTACTTCTGGCCAGTCCCAAGCTATATTACTACCCACTTCCTGTTCTCTTCGAGCCAAGAAATTCTCCTTTCCTCTTACTAAATCCTTCATTTTTGTTTTATGGATTTTTTTATTTGCTGAACATTAAGTCAGAACCATTTAAAACAACATCCAATATATAAGCTTGTATATTATCCTCCTTCAGAAAGTCTGAAATGGCTCTTTGTTATTATAATAAAAAATCTAAGGAGGCCATACATCTTGTTTGTTTAGTATGGCCCTACTTCCACAATCCTTGAAGATTATCTTGAAATTTCATGGTAGTTTTCCTGGACTCCCATACCTCTTAGCTGTGTGTGTGTGTGTGTGTGTGTGTGTGTGTGTGTGTGTGTGTGTGTGTGTGTATTGAATACAAGTGTGTACATTTATATATTCAGGTGCACTCATGCATGCAGGTTCATGTGGAAGTCAGAGGATGAGTTCAAGTGTCTTCTTCAGTTGCTTGTCCATTTATTTTTTGAGATACAGTCTCTCACTGAACCTGGCACTCACTGACCAGAGTTCACTAATAGTCTCTGGAATCTGCCTGTCTCCATTCTCTGGTACTGGCGGTTCCAGTCCACACTGTGGTACCCAGCTCTTCTCTGGGCTCTGGAGATCTAAACTTGGCTCCCCATGCAATGTGCCCTTCACTCACTGAGTCATCTCTCCAGCTCCTGCTCTCAGTACTTGTTTCCAGATTTTTTTCATTTCTAATGAAGTGCAATCAATAGCAATTAGCTGCCTGCAAATAAACTTGGATAGGATTGGTTGACCTTCACTTTGCTTCCAGCTCCCATCACGCTTTCAATTAGTAACAACATCTGATACCCACTGGCAGCAAATAGAACCGTTTGAACTTGTGACTAAATCTGAGTGATAACCAGTTATCACCCTCTCTCTTTTCCTAATCCTTTTCTAGCCCTTTCAAGAACAGCATCCAGCATGGAAAAATGCAGTGTGTTTAGTCCTACAAGTCTTGGGAGTTGCCATGTACTAAATGCCACATACTAAATCCTGAAGCTTTTGGGAAATTGCCATTATTGAAAGCAAATCTTGTGGACAGAAAGATATTTAAAGTTATCACTATAAAGAGAAACAATAAATCAATTCAATCCAAGGGTCAAGTGGTGTAGAAGTTTTAATTTTTAAATTCCACACATGAATTGCTCTTTGAAATATCTTGACTTAGGAGAAGACATTTTGATTTAGCCCTAGAGATGAAAGAGAGAGTGGCTCATACACCAAACACAGCTAATTAAATAACAGTGGATTCCTCAAAAGTAACATAGTTCTGAGTAGAAAAAAAATGTAAAACTTCAAACTCAATGCTAAGGTTTGAGTTTGTCTTCCAAAAGTCTGTGTATTGCAAGCTTGGTCCCAAGGTGTCAGTTCTGATAAGGCGGAGCCTTACGAGCTGAACTGACTGCAAAATTACTAGGAGCATTGTGTTCAGAAGAGAGCCACACTTATCTTTTGGGGTGAGTTCCTTGAAATAAGTGTTCTCAATTGGGATTTAGTAATGTGAGGCCAGCCCATGCATGCAGACAATTTTCTTTCTATTTCTTTTCCATGTCATGGCATAGCCAGGGGAACCTGCATCAGAGGGCACGGGACCAAACAATCTTGCATTTTCAGCTTCCAGAACTGTGAATTAAACAAACTCCTGCTATAGCAGCAGATACACTGGAAAGAGTCTCAAATAAGAGTAGAATGATGGCATTTGAAGTCAAAGAGCCCTTAAGAAATGTTTCTCCTATGCTCTTCTTTGAAAGGCAACTGGAAGGTGTACCTCACCAAAATGATGGAAAACTGAAGAAAAAGGAAAATAAGGAGTTCAGGATCTTGCAGAGGAGGGCAAAGAAAAGTCTAGGAATGATCATGAATACAGACTTAGAGCAGGGTTGTGTGACTGACACTGGCAGCAGTCAATATGGACTTAATGATGTGAGGGCATCTGGAGTCAGGACTGTGTGAAGTTCAAGGCTAACTTAGTTGGTAAGTTAAAAGTCAGTATTTGTAATGTGGCATTTATTAATTTGGGAATTAATAACAAAAAGCTGAACAAGAAGGACAAATCATTAAAATACTATACACATGAACTATCACCCATATTTACATTCCATGCTATGATATAACCATTTTTTTAGAGTGTGCAGAAATACATGCTTTTAGATAAGTATGTGCATGCTAATAGGTGTGTATGCATGTATGCCTGTGTGTAGAAACTTTAGTATCATTACCATAAGTTAAATTGAATAAGAAGACAATAGGTAATAGGTAAAACCAAGAAGCTCAAAATAAAGAGAAGCATATTCAAAATGTTTAGAGACGTGGAGTTGAAACCTGAAGACACTGCTAAAGTAGTTGAAAATGGTTGTGTCTGGTTGCATAAATGGGTGATGAAGTAAAAAAAAAAGACTCAAACAACTGCTCTTCTTTGTTATTCACCTTGGGATGCTCTTTAACTTAAATTTTATGTGTTATTTTGACAGAAAACTTAGTATCTTTCCAATATCTGTTCCGGGTCTCAGCTACTAAAGGAGAAAGGAATCTTTTGCAGGTTTGAGAGAGGGCGATTAGGAGTTGGAAAGCAAGAAACTGAGTATCCTTGAGGATAGTGGGAGGGAAAAGGCAACAGACTCTCTGGTTATCTTGGAGCCAGCCCTGCAGAGAACAGTGCCAGAGAGCCCCTGCTCAGAATATGGGGCTTGGCACAGTCATCAGTCAAGTCCTTCATAACGACAGCTAAGACATGAGTTACAATCTGTCACGAGAGCACTTCCTGCAAGGATCTGGAAGAGTGAACAAATACCTCGGCAGGCACTGGCAGTAGACATTTGTTGTAACTCTAGATGTCAGTGAGGTCAGGTACTCCCTGTTCCGTGATGTTACATTTTTTGCTCTGTAACTTTCTTCTCTTTCAATGTGTAGGAAATTGGAGGACCGGAGTTAGATAATGGATGAATGAATGTGGTGTGCCTGTGTGCTTGAATCTCTAGGCAGGAAGTCATCCCCATTGTGCTATTAGCTGTGATGTATGCATTCTAATTTTTCTGATGACTTTTCATTAGTGTTTAATTGTAGGTAGTGGGGGAAGGCTCTGAAATGCTTAAGTAGGAGCCCATCTGAATATTTTGTACCTCCATGACTAGGGAATTCTGTGCCACTTGATTAAAAAAAAATTAAGACCATTAGCTGGACACTGTGAAGGATTGCAAGACATCCAAAAGAATCTGGTTCAATGAAGACTTATTATCTGACAACACAGACATTCATGGAAACAGCTCTACCCACTGAAGAGCCTTACATGCTAAAGGAGTGCAGATAAAGGTCAGATTAAAGTAGTGTTGGCCTGAGACTTCTGATGGGATTTAGGCTGGCCCCCGAAGAATGGTTACATTTTCTCAGTGGAGATGAGCAGGATGAAAGCCAAGTCTGACACAGAAAAGGAAAATCCAGTGTTTACAAAATGAGACCTGGAAGGCTCTTGTTAGACTATAATATAGCAGAGAAGCACCAAGAAGCTGAAAGCAGAAACCTCTTTGGAGGAGAGATAACGACTTCAGTGTCTTATGTATTGAATTTGTGTGTATGTTGAAGTCATGTTGCCCGGGAGAGTGGAATATGATCCCAGATAGAAATGAGATGAGTGTAGAAGAGAAGCAGTCTGGAATTTGATTTTAGCTATGTCAGTTGTGAGAGCATGGTGCCAAGGCCTCCTGTAAGTGACTGTAAATGTGATAGAGATGGGCAAGGGAAGGGAAGATACAATTTGTTTGGGCCTTATGTAGTCAGTGCTGCAGAAACACCATGAAGATCAATGAGCTCCCATGAGGAATGCACACAGAGAGTAGAAGGCCAAAGAAAGACTCTGTTAGTAGACACATAAAAATAATTAAAGGCAGGAAAGAGGTAAAGATTCAAAGGGTGGCCATGCTTCAGGGGGAACAAAGGAGGAATCCATAATGGGCGGTGCTTAAGGCAGTGGATTGCCTACTGTTGTAAACCTTAAGGCACAACTTGATGAAGACTAGAAAAGGCTGCTTGGTTTGATGATGAGAAGGTCACCAGTAAATTTTGAAAATTAATGTGAATAGGAGCAAGAGGGAGGAAATAAAAGACAGGATAGGAGGAGAGAGGAGAAAATAGTGTGAATCTGTTGTTTAAGAAAAGGTAAAGTTAATGAAGAGTAAACAATAACTTTCCCCTTGGTAATTGAGGTAATTTCAGCAAGTCTGGGGCTTTCAAGCAAACAAACATTTCTTTCCTGTGGCAACAGATATATACTTCTGTTTGGAGTCTTTTCTTCTTACTTCATTGTGTTCTCTTTGATTTTACTTGACATTATTGATTTTTTTAGAAAGAGACTGCATACTTTGAGGCCCCATTTCTTCTTTTATATATATCACTACAACTTAACAATCTCATTGGCTTTAAACCAAATTAGATGAAACATAAAATTATCTTGTTACCACTAATTAGTGGTGGAGTAGTTCATATTCAGAACACTGAAGATTTGAGATATGCCTGGTTTTGTGATCTAACCACATGATTAATTGTGGCCATCAGAGTGCCTGTTGACTGTAAATGGCAGCTAGAAGGCAGTGGGGAATTGACTCAAGTAAGGTGAGCAAGGAGAGAGGTCAGAAGAGGGTATGATGGTTAATGCTGATTGTCAACTTGACTGGAATGAGAAACATCTAGGCCATTTGTAAAGTTTACCTTTTGGTACTTCTGGGAGACATTCATCATGTCCAGGGATGATTAGAGCATGCAGGTTCTAGCTTAATGGTTTAACCCATTGATAGTTCCACCATTAGAATAAACTACTCAGAGCTGGTGTGACTAAGGAAGGTAGGTCTTAGGTGGAAGACATAAGTCCCTAGAGATATGTCTTTAGGGGCCTCCATATTGTCACAGACCCTTTCCTAATACCCCCTTCTGGCTTCCATGAAGTGATCAGCTCTGCTCCACAATCCTCCTGAACCGTGATGTTCCACCTCATCAGAGGCCCAGAAACAGCTACCATGGATCGTAACCTCTGAGACCAGGAGCTAAAGGAAATCTTTTCCCTTCTTTAAACAGTTCTGTCAGAGACAAAACATATGAGCAGCATAGAGGTCACAGAGGAAGGTGTGACATTCTTTAGGAGAGTCTTACATGGCATCTGAAGGACTTTGGCTTTTGTTCTAGGTGAAATAATGCACAACCATACAAAACATACTTTCTTAGCAGCATCTGCCTTCCCTATAACATCTCTGTGAGTTTTATATCTTTTTCTTCAATATACTTCCATTATTTTTAAGTTATTAATAAATTACCCACAATCTTCTTGAAAGTAGCATTTTATGATTGAAAAATTAGAAGCTGACACCTTCAAATGACACTTTTTATAGTAAGAATAATAGTTTGAGTGAAACCTACTCATTCTGCTACTGCTTTTGGAGCATCTGGTAAGAAAAATTTTGCAAGGAGTGCTGTAGATATCGCTCTGTATAAATAAAATGCTGATTGGCCAGTAGCCAGGCAGGAAATATAGGCAGGACAAGCAGAGAAGAGAATTCTGGGAAGTGGAAGGCTGAGGCAGAGAGATGCTGCCAGCCACCATGATGAGAAGCAACATGTTAAGATACCAGTAAGCCACGAGCCATGTGGCAACTTATAGAATAATAGAAATGGGTTAATTTAAGATATAAGAACTAGATAACAAGAAGCCTGCTGTGGCCATACAGTTTGTAAGCAATATAAGTCTCTGTATGTTTACTTGGTTATGGCTGAGTGGCTGTGGGACTGGCGGGTGAGAGAGATTTGTCCTGACCGTGGGCCAGGCAGGACCAGGAAAACTCTAGCTGCAAAGGTGTTATTGTTCTCCATTCTTATTTTCTTACCAGTGAAATTTGAAACGGTTTAGCATAGATACTTTTACAAATGTATCTTCACAGCTTAGTTCATAGTGTCTGCTCTATAACAAATAGTTCCATAAGACAAAACTTTTAAAAATAGTATTTGATTTCCTCTCTCTCTCTCTCTCTCTCTCTCTCTCTCTCTCTCTCTCTCTCTATTTCTCTTTGTCTTTCGTGTAGGTGTGTGTGTGTGTGTGTGTGTGTGTGTGTGTGTGTGTGTGTGTGATGCATGTAAGTACATGCTATTTATGTAAGTGTTAGGGATTGGGAGCCAAGGTCTCATGCTTGTACAACAATTATTCTTATACACTAAACCATCTCCCCAACACCAAAACTTCCTGAAAAGGTTATCTTGGCCAGATCTTACCTGAAATCCCAGCTACTCAGGAAGCTGAAGTAAGAGGACCACAAGTTTAAGGGTAGCCTGGGCTGCAAAGTAAGTTCAAGGACAGCCTGGGAAATTTAGTAGGACTCTATCTCATGAATCAAAGTTGAAAAAAGAATGGGGACATAGGACAAAGGTACAGTCCTTGCCCAACATGTGGGAAGCCCAATATTTAATCCACAATACAAATAAATAATTTTTTCTTTATGCTTCTTTTGAATGTGTTGGTAAATATTTTGGATGAGCTTGGAGGAGTTCTAGATATGGAGATGCCACGCCCTCTCCTTGGCAAGTCTATCACTAAACAGAACACTTACCAAGCTCCAACTGTCTAGAACTGTATTGGTATTTCTTTATGGAGTTGTGATTGCTTGACTTACTGGATTAAAGGCTGAATTCATTCTCTAGCCCCTTAGAAACCAGGGGTTCAGACTGATATATCATGTGGCTCAAAGCTCAAGCTCCAATCACATGGTTGGTCTTTCTGACATGGCCTGCTTTCATCCTGAAACTATCTTGTTACCCATCATCAGCACCTCACTAGCATGAACTTGGATATGGTTGAAGGGGGCCCATCTTAGGTAACCATGATTCATATCCCTCGTGCAGGCCCAGGTTTCAGGCTCGCTCTCTCTCTCTCTCTCTCTCTCTCTCAGGAACTGTGGTCAAAGGCCAGCCCATTTCTTTATATGACAGATATAAACCTTTATGAAATGAAATTCCAAGAGTAACTCTTTTAATTAGGAAATCTACATAAAAGCAGAACCTCTGTGATTAAAGCCTATGGCTACTGTGTCAAATCATTAAATGAGTTTTAAAAAAGAAAAGAAATGCTTTAACTCTAAAGCATGGACCATTAGACAGCAGGGGCTACCCTCCACCCTAAATATGTCACAAAGTTTTCACAGAAAACTTACTGTGTAAACAAGCAATATTTCTTTGACTTTGGGTCTACAAATAGTTTATGATCTAAAAATTGTCCCCTTTCTAATCATGCGAGTATATTTTAGGTCAGGCGAACCCATAACCTAAAGCTATGATACACCAGTGTAGTCACACCAGCAGTCATTCCCATACTTAAATGATGATGGGTTGAAAGAAATTAAATCATGAAGGAAGCACACAAGAGCCCTGTCTCCAAGATGTGTGTGCATCTTCCAACATTGTAAATATGCTCTGAACACTGAATCCTATCATCAGGCAGAATCCAACTAGGGCAAAGGCAGGCCCTGTGCAGATTAAAAACACAAAATATCGTGTTCCAAATGTACCAGGAGTACTGTAGACAAGCTGAGTAACACTCCACCAGTATGGAGAGCCCAGAGTGAGAACAAAGAAAAGTGTCCCTGAGTGAGCCAACATGAAGTCCAGGATGACCAAATTCTTAACCCACGCACAGAACACTGACAAAGACAGAAAAGACAGCAAGTATGTTACATGAAGAGATTAGAAACAGTTTGTGTCAGCTTTAGAAGATGGCACTAACTGTTGGTAGTCAAGACCTTTCCTAACAGTCCACACCCTTTTGACTTCTTAGAAGGTAAGGGTGCCTTAAGTCTACATGCTCTGTGAATTTTCACTTGGATTTATATAGATAGAAAAAAATGTTCTCCCCACATACACCATATTGTCATCACCCCACCCACCAAGAGTTAAGTCAACAAAGCTGCCAGTCTAGCAACCATGAAGCTCAATGTAAAGTTTATCAAGTTGTTCACAAACCTAAAAGTGAACCAGATGGGATCACATACTTATAATCCCAGTGCCTATATGGCTGAGGCAAGAGGATTCTAAGTTCATATCCACCCAGGGCTGCATAGCAAAACCCTACTTCAAATCCTCCTCTTTCTCCTCCTCCTTTTTTCTTCTATTCTTCCTCCTCTTTTCTTCCTCTTCCTCCTCCTCTACCTCCCCCTCATCATCCTCCTCCTTCTGACACTATAATGTATGTACACTTTCCTTGCAGGCAGATGGGAAACACATCTTCTGGGGAAGCACTACCCATACCATAACTATCTTGTTATTGTTGTCAGGGCAGGGATCTCAGACTCTGTGCTCTCTGTCTGCTTAACCCTGCCACCAGCACTCAGCTTAGTTGGATATTGGTCCTGCCATTTGAAATTGAGGTGAAAGCATCTTGCCTCTTTCACGTAGTGTTTTCTCCTTTTTTCTAGTCTATGATTTCAAAATTTTATTTAATAAATATGTTTTATATTAATATGTAATATTTAAGCAATGCTACAAGTATCAATTAAGAGAATAGTTTTCTTAGATAAGTTGTAAGAAATAACTTCCTATAGGCAAAAAATAAAAATAAATGTATTCTAATCAGGAAAACATTTTTTGTGATTTTCCACAAAAAAATAAACAAAACAGAAAGCTTTGTGAAAAATTATGATGTATATAGTATTTTTGATGACCAATTTGTGCCTTGTTCAGACCTTGATTAAAATGTCCATTCATTGAGGCCGGGCGGTGGTGGCGCACGCCTTTAATCCCAGCACTCGGGAGGCAGAGCCAGGCGGATCTCTGTGAGTTCGAGGCCAGCCTGGGCTACCAAGTGAGTTCCAGGAAAGGCGCAAAGCTACACAGAGAAACCCTGTCTCGAAAAACCAAAAAAAAAAAAAAAGTCCATTCATTGATTTCTATAACCATTGCTCCAGCATCAACTGAGAGATGATGGCTAAGGTTGAAGGCAGAGTAGCAAGGTTGGTAGGGTGATTTTCAACCTGGAAAATTTTGAGCTTGACTTTTATTATGACACCTAAAAGCAACCCAACACCAGGAAGACTCCCATTGATCAAAATTTATCCAACACAAGCACGTGCTGCCAAGCCTCAAGACCCAAGTTCACACCCCAAAAGCTAACATGGTAAAAGGAGAAAAGAGACTCCTTCAAGTTGTCCTCCCACATGGGCACACACATGAACAATTAAATAAATAAATGCAAAAAAAAGAACTTCAATATACTCCAAACTGAAAGAGATGATGAGCGCTATTTGATGGATTTATAACAAGAAATTTGGCCAAGCAAAGCAAGGCAATCATTAGAAGAGTAGTTTGTGCTTTCCCCCAGACACACATGTGGAATGGCAAATGACAGGGTCAGCAAAGAGTGCGAAGAAGCAGGTTCCGGCAACTGTGCAAGTAAATAGAGGAGAATCCATATGTCTCTGTTTACCTCGGATGGCCTTTGAGGATGCGTGCTTTCTACAATTTATGTTTAATGGCATCTCTGTTTCATTCCCAAACATATCCCCCAGTCTAATTGACAAATTATATGTCAGCCTAATTGGAAAAGACAGTAACCAGGCTTGGGGAATAGGTTGTTGAGAAGCCATTGATTAATCCACTAAAGAGATGAGATCCCAGACCTATGCTACAAAAGTAAGATTAGAGAAAAAAAAAAGACGAATTGAGGTGAAGAAAAACCTAGGTGATCAAACCACTGAATTTTTCTACCAAATGGCTATCCTCTGATGGAGGTCAGAACCTTGTCTGTGGGATAAGCTCACGTACAATGTCTGATTGATGCAGGGATACGGATGCCTAGAGTTTTCTTTGGGATCAACTGTGGTATTTGTTGTGACTGTGTTGCAATCTGTGTTGGCTATTTTAATGTCAGCTTGACAGTAACTGTAGTCATTTTAGAGAAGGGAACCTCAATTGTGGAAATGCTTCCATTACAGCAAGCCAACAGCCAACATCAAATTAAATGGAGAGAAACTCAAAGCAATTCCACTAAAATCAGGAACGAGGCAAGGCTGTCCACTCTCCCCATGCTTATCCAATATAGTACTTGAAGTTCTATCCAGAGCAATAAGACAACATAAGGAGATTAAGGGGATACAAATTGGTAAGGAAGAAGTCAAGCTTTCCCTATTTGCAGATGACATGATAGTATACTTGAGTGACCTTGAAGATTCAACCAGGGAACTGATACAGCTTGTAAACACCTTCAGCAACATAGCAGGATACAAGATCAACTCAAAAAAATCAGTAGCCCTCCTGTATACAATTGACAAACAGGCTGAGAAGGAAATCAGAGATACATCACCCTTTACTATAGCCACAAATGATATAAAATACCTTGGGGTAACACTAACCAAGCAAGTGAAGGACCTATATGACAAGAACTTTAAGTCCTTGAAAAAAGAAATTGAAGAAGATGTCAGAAAATGGAAAGATCTCCCATGCTCATGGATAGGCAAGACTAACATAGTAAAAATGGCAATCTTACCAAAAGCAATCTACAGATTCAATGCAATCCCTATCAAAATCCCAACACAATTCTTCACAGACCTGGAAAGAATAATACTCAACTTCATATGGAAAAATAAAAAACCCAGGATAACCAAAAGAATCTTGTACAATAAAACAACCTCTGGAGGCATCACGACCCCTGACTTCAAGCTCTACAGTAATAAAAACAGCTTGGTACTGGCATAAAAACCAACATGTGGACCAATGGAATCGAACTGAAGACCTTGACACTAATCCGCACACCTATGAACATATAATTTTTGACAAAGAAGCCAAAACTGTACAATGGAAAAAAGAAAGCATCTTCAACAAATGGTGCTAGTATAACTGGATATCAACATGTAGAAGGCTGCAAATAGATCCATATCTGTCACCGTGCACAAAACTTAGGTCCAAGTGGATCAAAGACCTCAACATAAATCCAGCTACTCTCAACCTGCTAGAAGAGAAAGTAGGAAGTAGTCTTGAACGCATTGGTATAGGAGATCACTTCCTAAATACAACACCAGTAGCACAGACACTGAGAGAAACAATCAATCAATGGGACCTCTTGAAACTGAGAAGCTTTTGTAGAGCAAAGGAAATGGTCAACAAGGCAAAGCAACAGCCTACAGAATGGGGAAAGGTCTTCACCAACCCCACATCTGACAGAGGGCTGATATCCAGAATATATAAAGAACTCAAGAAATTAGACATCAAAATGCCCAACAGTCCAATTAAGAAATGGGCTATAGAACTAAACAGAGAATTCTCAACAGAGGAAACTCAAATGGCTGAAAGTCATTTAAGGAATTGCTCAACATCCCTAATTATCAGGGAAATGCAAATCAAAACAACTCTGAGATACCACCTTATGCCTGTCAGAATGGCTAAGATCAAAAACACTGAAGACACCTTATGCTGGAGAGGATGTGGAGCTAGGGGAACTCTCCTCCACTGCTGGTGGGAATGCAAGCTTGTACAACCACTTTGGAAATCAATATGGCGCTTTCTTAGAAAACTGGGAATCCATCTCCCCCAAGATCCAGCTATACCACTCTTAGGCATATACCCAAGGAATGCTCATTCATACCACAAGGGCACTTGCTCAGCTATGTTCATAAGATCTGGCCATAAGTGGTAAGACTGTAGGGCAATTTCTTAATTAGTGATTGATGAGGGAGGGCCCAGCCCATGGTGTGTGGTAATACCCTTGGGCTGGTGGTCCTGGGTTCTATAAGAAAGCAGTTTGACCCTTGGGCTGGTGATCCTGGGTTGAGCAAGCAATAAGAAACAAGCCAGTAAGCATCATTCCTCCATTCCCTCTGCATCAGCGCCTGCCTCCAGGTTCCTTTCTAGTTGAGTTCTTGCCTTGGCTTCCCTCTGTGGACTATGATTCAGGATATATAAGCCAAATAAAGCCTTTTCTCTCCAAATGGGTTTTGGTCATGGTGTTTCATCGCAGCAATAGCAACCTTAACTAGACACAACCCAAATTCTCCCTTCAGCCCATCTTTCTTCTTCCTCCAGATGCTGATTCCAAGTGCATTCCCTAATTCACTTTCCTCCACACACATCTCAATGTTGGAATCTGCTCCCACAGCAATTTGAACTACAACAGCCACCTCACACTTACTACAGAACAAAACTGTGATATAATTTCATCTCTTTGCATTATGAAAATGAATTGCTAAAGGTAAGTTTTTAGAAATGGGCCTGATGACAGGAAATGTTCAGCAAATGTTACAAACAGTGATCATAATGACTGTATCACTGTACTGCTAGAGTTGTATCTGACAGCCATCTAGATGAACCAGAGCCAGCTAAACAATTCAAAAGGAGAGATAACCACAGTCATCTTCTCCTCTGATTGTGAGAAATGTCTTCTATTAAAATTATCCCAATGAACAATGTTTATAAATTGTAGCTCCTGGCAGGTTAATTTCTTTCTTAGTAATAAAATGCCCAGAATGTTATGCCCCACTCCCTCATCTTTGCAGTTTCAAAACCCTTGTCAAATGCTACATTCAGAAATACAAAGGAAATCATTCAAAAGTTAGTGCATTATTCTAACAGCTGTTATAAAAGATTCTATTAATGCAAAACTAAATTGTAATCACATCATATTTATTTTTCCAATACTGGCCCTCATTTTCATCACCATCTCCATCACCACTTTGCTACCTCCCCTTTAATAAGAGTTGAAAAGCTTAGGAACACACTCCTGACCTAAAATTACCCCAACACTTGGAAATTTAAACTGCATTACCCAGCATTCAGTCCACTATTCCCACCTACCCTACTAAGGAAAAATGGGAGTGTTGCCTCTGATCTCTTCCATGGAATCACTGGTGGAGACACATCCTATATCAGCCTGACAGGCACATCAAAGTCAAACACAAACATGACTTGGGCAGGTAAGGAATGAACTGCACCAAAGCCTCATTCAACTCATTGAGAATACTGATCAGAATATCATTTGAATAATTTGGGATGTTTGGATTTTGATGGTTTTGTGTTGTTGGAATAAGATACTGGTGTGGCTATAAAACTTCCTCCACTGAAACACGACCTTTAGGTTTTTTTTTTTTCAAGACAAACCCATTTACACCCATATCAAATTGTATACCTAGTCGCCTGAAATATCACAAAATCTTGACTTTAATTGATAATGGATAGAAAATTGAAACAGAGGCCCACTTCCCTAAAAAGTTAAGCAATTGTGAGTCACTCTATGACACAACACTCCAACATTTCATTGAAGAATGTTTCCTGAGACTAAAGAGTTGTTTCAGCAGTTAAGAGCACTTGTTGCTCTTGCAGAGGACCTAGGTTCAATTCTCAGCACCCACGTGGTAGCTCATAACCATCTATAAACTCCAGTCCCCAAAGATCCAGTGCCTTCTTCTGACCTCTGCGGGCATATACATCTGTGTAATATGTGCAAGCAAAATACATACGCACATAAAGTAATCAAATTAATCTTTTTTAAAAAGAAAATTGTTTCCTTACCTCTGTCACATTTTCAAATTGTAAATATTGTCAGAAGGTACACCCTTGGCTTAGAGCCTCTACATTAACCACATTGATTCCCAGAGAAGAAGAATACAGTTATTCAGGGCTAAATTTAATCCTAATCACACCATTCCTGCGATCCTAAATTTTTATAGCCCATCTTTTCCTTGTCACATACACATCTCTATTCCTCTCTCTATAGAATCAGCCCATCCAAGGAACACAGTGTGGGATTGGCTTTAGCACCACATCTCATTAGCCTGGGACCAGTGACTTGTTTTCCCAGGAACTAGCCCAAAGAGGCAAGTAACTGTCCATCTACACAGAAGAAGCTATTACACGTCCTTGGAGCCTGGAGCCTTATTTCCTGCTCTGTGCATGGGGAACCATTTCTGAAATCCACATTAACACCATCTTCTACACCATGTGGGCTATGGATGTGGCTCCTATTAGTAGTTCCAAAATGATTTCTCTGGTGTGTCCCTCTCCAGAGTAAGCGGAGAAAAAGCTAATCTCTCAGGAATATGCTGCTAAATGTTCAATAAAGAAATGATCAAGCCAGGCATGGTGGTGCATGCCTTTAATCCCAGCACTCAGGAGGCAGAGGCAGGTGGATCTCTGAGTTTGAGGCCAGCCTCGTCTACAGAGTGAGTTCTAGGAGAGCTAGGGCTATGTAGAGAGACACTGTCAGAAGGAGGGAAGAAAGGAAGGAAGGAAGGAAGGAAGGAAGGAAGGAAGGGAGGGAGGGAGGAAGGGAAGGAAGGAGGGAGGGAAAGAGAGAGAAAGGAAGGAAGGAAGAAGGAAAGAACAAAGGAAGAAAAACAGGAGGAAAGAAGGAAAGGAAGGAAGGAAGGAGATAAGGAAGAAAATAGTCAATTAAAGGAAAAGATTCAACTTATAAATGAAGTAAAAATTTCCTCAGTAGAACTTCCCTTGTTTAATTAAATGTCCTTCATATCCATGTCATGTTTGGTTCCCAGACATGCTGACTGTTCCCATCAGGATAACCAGCTACTTTCTCATAGTCATAGCCTGCGTTTAAGCTTCTAAACCTCAATTACATTGTGTCCAAACCAACTTTTGGTATGTGGTTTATGAAACCTAATGAAGTATGGATTTGAAAAGAATAAGAATTGTGCATCGATAAGTTACTATTTTTACTAGTTGCTTGCTCATTGTTGTGAACTAGACAGAAACAAAGGAGGAAAGACTCAGTTGACTTCATGATCTCAGAGATGTCAGTCCATCATGAGAGTGTGGCAGAACAAAGCATATCACACCATGGTGAACCAGGAATCAGGGAAAAGAAATACTTATACTCAACCTGAATTTCCTTTTTCTCCTTTACTTAAGTTCAGGTCCAAAACCCATACAATTATGCAACCCATATTTAGAGCCTTTGCTCACTTAACCCTCTCTGGAAATGCCTTCACAGACATGTGCAGAGATATGTATTAAATCTTCTTGGTATTTCCAAATGCAGTCAAGTTGAAAATGAATATAAATATAACTATTATTAATATAATTAACTATATATATAATATAATTAACTGTTATAGGTCCACTCTTTGTCATCTTGACACTATAAACCATAACATTCTACCCTTGGCCTCCAAAATTGCATTCAGTCCATGTCAAAGAGTTTTAACAGTTCCAATATTGTTTAAAAACCCAAGTTCAAAGTCTCCTCTGAGAGTCAAAGCAATTTTGTAAGTACCTATAAGAATAAAAACCAAGATACATGCTTCCAATATACATTGTCATAAGAGTAAGAGCAGAATAGCAAGGTAAGAAGGTTGAAAACAGCAAGGTAAATATTAAATTCTGCATTCTACGTCCAGGGCGTGGATCCTGCTGGGAGCTCCATTGGGCATGAGAAGTTTCATCTTCACAGTCTTTTTCATCTTTACATCTTTTGCAGCCCACATGGCTTTTCTCTCATGCATGCTCTACACATGGCTTGCATCATTCCTGGGTAGATGTTCCACATTTCTGCCAAGTCCAACAGTTTAGTTTAAGCTCCACTTTCAAATTTCATGCATCTCTTTCTCAGGGGCTCCAAGAAGATAGAATCCTGCAATATATTGCCTGGCCTCTCAGGTTTGCCTGAAACTTCTCAATGTAAAACTCTAAGACTTTGTAACCTATGTTACACATTTTTTTCCCAAAACCCATATTATGTAGATGACACCAAAATCTGCCATCAGCTTGAACAATAATCAGGCTCCTTGGGCAATGGCAGGAGCCTCTGAGGGCTTCAGTGGCTGAACATGAGAAAACACTTCGATGGGCTTGTATGAACAGGATGTCCTGACGACCCTCTTCTATCAAAGAAAAGCATTTCAACTGAACTTACAATCGTATATCCTGGTGCCTCTGATGGGCAGAGTCTGTCCAACTTCTAACATGACCTCAAGGCACATTTCCAACTCCCTCCTCCCCCAATGCTAAATGCTTCGCTTCTTTTTAATGGCACTACTCTTAATAATTATATACTCCTTGCCAACAACTTTCAGTTCCTTTTTGGCCAGACTGGACTATTTTTCCCAAATCATTCTTTCCTTGTTTTGGTACCTAATATTCATTATAAATCTGAGTACAAGCAACTAGCAATAACCTTGGCACTGTTTGAATTCTGTGCTCTCTTGAATTTCTACTACCAAATTAATTAGTACATTTCTTGTAAGTTAAACCTCACTCAAACTTTCAAGCTATAGACAAAGATGTAGAGAAATGCTTTGTCAGAAAATAACATGAATAGCTCCTAGTCCTTGTTCCCATCTGAAATTGCACAGGTGTAATTTCTATTGCTCATGTTTCTATTGGCATTCTGGTCTTCTGGGATCCCACCAGACCATCTCATTAGGTTCTGTTCATAACATTCTAGGGCTTCACCCTGTAGCTCTAAACTCTTCCAGATTCCTCCCACAAACTAGTTTTAAATGTCTAAGAAGTACATGGACATACTTGGTAACAGCAATGACCCCTCCCCTTCTCTAGAAATGATTTTCTATATTAATTACTTTTCTTATTGCAGTGACCAAAACTCCTCTCTCTCTCTCTCTCTCTCTCTCTCTCTCTCTCTCTCTCTCTCTCTCTCTCTCTCTCTCACACACACACACACACACACACACACACACACACCTTGCACTTAAACACACCTTTTCTTAATCCAGGTTACATTTCACACTTAGCCTAGCTATGCCTAGGACTTGGCATTACCTTGGGCCTACTACTGCAGACATATATGCCTTGATGAATTTCTCCTAACCTTTCTACAATTCCGGTATACTTAAAAACTACATTAGATTTTAGACATCTTTCCATTTAGACTTGTAACCTGAACATGGCATTTTTCAATTCAGTGAACTTGATTCTATGAATAGTTTACTTTGTCTCCTCAAAGTTTGTATTTCCTTTAGGAACAGAAATTACGAGGACAATTATAGTTTTATCTTCACACAGCAATTTCATGAATCTTGAGATTCTGATATTTGCCCCCAGTATTCTAGAGAGGAACATATTTTTCAAAGTGACAATTTCAGCTAGGCATAATGTCACACACCTTTAATCCCGTCACTTGAGAGGAAGAGGCAGGCAGGAGCCATCCTGGACTATGTAACAAGTTCCAGGCCATTTTTTTCCCATTTGTCTTCTATATGATTTCTACCTGACTTGCATCAACATACTTTTCTTTGGATAAAAACACCGCTCACTTTATCACAGATAGAAAATTAGTCACACCCACCACAGGACCTATAAAGTAAGTTTTCACTTATCTGTACCTGGAAAAAATGACTCAAAGGGTTGCTGTCCCTTTAAAATGTGACACTGTTAAAGACAACCCTGTTGCAAAGAGAACAATGGGTCTTAGGTCAGTTTTGTGGGCCTCTTTCCTGTAATGCAATTATCATACCAACTCAACCATTGCATGATGCAGGGCCTGCTTCTCATTAGAATGAGAGCATTGAAAAACAGCATAGAACTTTGGAGAACCTGAAATCTTTTCAGGAAAGCAAACACTCCCAGGAAGTAATTGTGCCTTCATCACCCCTCCACCCTCCTTACTGCTGTTCATGGGTTGCAAGCTAATTATTCTGGCAAGGAGACTCAGCAAGAAACAGTGAGAACATCTAAAAATGCAGCAGAAGAGCTTATGATCAGCAGATTTCTTTCCCAGGCCAACATTCCTAGTTTAAGAGTGACGTTATGAGGTAGCCACAACACAAAGGCCTTTTCCAGACTCTTCCTTGTGCTCAACCAGCAAACTGGATTAGCCTGTTCATCCTACTCAATTTAGGAGATTTTGATGAGGATATAACAAAATGTTGACAGCCAAATCATTTATCAGGCAACTTAGTAACCTGGCTAATGCTGAAAGAACTTAAAGTACAAATAAAATGCTAAGATATGTGCATATTTGTCAGCTGATGACATAATTCAAAAAGAAATAAGGACCGTGAACTAGTTTGTTTATTTGTTTCTATAATGAAACACATGAGGTAGGATCACTTTACAAAGAAAAGAAGCTTGTGTAGTGCACCATTTTGGAAATTCATGAGCAAGGAGCCAGCAGTGGTTTGGCTCTGAGGCAGACCTTGCAGATGGCGTCATGGTGGTAGAGGCACGTAGAGGAGGAGGAATGATTTCTCAAACAGGAAGCTAAACAGCCAGTAAGGATAGGCTTGTTCGTTCTCAGCCAACTCTCTCTGGAGTGCCAAGGGTGCCAAGGGATTCCATGAGAACCACATTGATATTTTGAAAGGATGGTACCTTCTGTCACCCAAGGACCCCTCACTGAACCCCATCTCTTAAAGCCTCTACACCACCTCCCAACATTACCACACCACAGATCAATAAGTGAGCCCTTTGGAGATGCTCATACTGTGTTAAGACTATTCCAGTCAATGAAAACATTATTCTGTTTCATTTGTCATACATTTTAAGTCTTTAATTTTTGTTAGTATGTTTGTGCTTAAATTTGGCAGCTTAACTGTGTTCTTATATGAAATTCTTATTCATAAACAATACTTGGTGAGAGTTTGGAGGTTTGCAAATGTTTCCCTGGGGAAATAGGTAATTCCTAGGCTGAGGCAAAGAAAGTATAAGATGATTTCAGAATTTGTTTGTTTGTCCCAAGAAGTAAGAAAATGCAGGTATTTTGGCATGTGGTATCTATCAAGAAAATTGTCCAATTCTTTAAGATTGTCCAAATTTGTGGAGTTTTTAAAGTATGACCTAATGGTTTTCTGGATTTCCTCAGTGTCTGTTGTTATGTCCCCCTTATCATTTCTGATTTTGTTAATCTGTATATTCTCTCTCTGCCTTTTGGTTAGTTTGGATAAGTGTTTGTCTATCTTGTTGATTTTCTCAAAAAAAAAAAAAAACAGCTTTTTGTTTCATTGATTCTTTGTATTGTCCTCTTTCCTTCTATTTTTCTGATTTCAGCCCTGAGTTTATTTCCTGCCATCTACTCCTCCTGGGTGAGTTTGCTTCTCTTTATTCTAGAGCTTTCAGGTGTGCTGTTAAGTCACTAGTGTGTGATTTCTCCAAATTCTTTATGTAGGCACTTAGTGCTATGAACTTTCCTCTTAGCACTGCTTTCATAGTGTCCCATAAGTTTGGGTATGTTGTGCATGCATTTTCATTGAATTCTAGAAAGTCTTTAATTTCTTTATTACTTCCTTGACACAGTGGTAACCCAATTGAGACTTGTTCAGTTTCCATGAGTTTGTAGGCTTTCTGTAGTTTGTGTTGTTGAATTCTAACTTTAACCCATGGTGATCCAATAAGATACAGGGGTTATTCCAATTTTTTTTTGTATCTGTTGAGATTTGCTTTGTGACCAAATATGTGGTCAATTTTTGAGAAGGTTCCATAAGGTGCTGAGAAGAAGGCATATTCTTTTGTGCTTGGGTGAAATGCTCTTGTAGATGTCTGTTAAGTCCATTTGAGTCATAACATCTGTTAGTTACCTTATTTCTCTGTTAAGTTTCTGTCTGGTATACCTATTCTTTGGTGAGAGTGGGGTGTTGAAGTCTCCCACTACTAGGCTTTGGGGTTGATGTGTGATTTAAGCTTTAGTAATATTTATTTTACAAATGTGGATTTCCTTGTATTTGGGGCATAAATATTCAGAATTGAGACCTCGTCTTGATGGATTTTTCCTGTGATTAATATGAAAAGTCCTTGTCCATATCCTTTGATTAATTTTAGTTTGAAGTCTATTTTGTTAGATATTAGGATAGCTACAGCAACTTGCTTCTTAGGTCTTTGGTTGGAAAGACCTTGATTGGAAAATCTTTTCCCAACCCTTTACTCTGAGGTAATGCCTGTCTTTGAAGTTGAGGTGCATTTCTTATATGCAGAAGAATGGATCATGTTTTCATATCTATTCTGTCAGCCTGTCTTTTTATAGGCAAATTGAGTCCATTGATATTAAGGGATATTAATGTATAGCAATTGTTAATTCCTGTTATTTTTTGGCTACGTAATTATCAGATGCAGAGATCCACAGCCAAGCACTCGGCCAAGCTTGGGATCTTCCTCAAGAAAGGGAAGAGGGATTGTACAAGCCAGGGGGGTCAAGGTCATGTTGGAAGAACCCACTGAGACAGCTGACCTGAGCTCCTGGGAGCACATAGACTCTGAACCAACAGTTATGGAGCCTACATGGGACTGACCTAGGCCCTCTGTATGTGTGTGACAGTTGTGTAGTTTGGTCTGTTTGTAAGGCTCCTAGCAGTGAGATCAGGACCTGTCCCTGGCACTTAGCTGGCTTTTGGGAACCTATTCCCCATGCTGGATTAACTTGCCCAGCCTTTATACAGGGGGAGAAGCTCGGTCCTCCCTCAACTTGATGTGCCATGCTATTCAAGTCCATGGGAGGCCTGCCCCTTTGTGAATTGAGACAGAGGAGGAGTGGATGGGGAGGAGGTAGATGGTAGTCAGGGGAAGGGAACAGGAGGAGAAGAGAGAGGGGAAACTGTGATCAGTATGTAAAATAAAGGAAAAATGTTAACAAAAAAATAAAACAATAAGAGCAAAAAAAAAGAAAAGAAAATGTAGGTATATGATGGGAACTTGTGATGAAGAGACTCCTACTTTTCAAATTTGAGAAAAATGGAGCATGAAATGACTAAAGTAACAAATTTCAGCCCTTTAAATTTTATAATAATCTATGACTCTATGATAATAAAATCTCCTTTTAGCAAATGGCAGCTAATTAATGTGGGCAAGGTGACAGAAGTAAAGAATGACTCTTTGGAAGCCATCAATGAAGCCTAGAATATTGATGTAATCTGGGGCTATTTCCCCCCAAAAAGTCTAGTTAAGTTCAAAAGGAAAACTGGGCAAATACCTGCATGGCTGACAGATAAAGGTTTGAATCACCAGTATGTGACAGGGTTAGAAAATGTTCCCTGACGAGTTGTCCTGAGAAGAGTGCTGTTTCTCCCAAGAACATGCAGCCTGTGGTTGATAATACAGGAATAAGAGGCAAAATAAAAGGGCTGCATCCTTCAAAGCTCTCAAGATTGTCTGTCTTAGTTACAGTCTATTGCTGTGAAGAGACGCCTTAACCAAGGCAACTCTTATAAAAGAAAGCATTTAGTTGGGAGCTTGCTTACAGCTTCAGAGGATTAGTCCTTTATCAACATGGCAGGAAGCAGACAGGCATAGCAGTGGAACAGTATCTGAGAACTTTACATCCTGATCTGGAGCCAGCAGGCAGAGAGAGAGAGAGAGAGAGAGAGAGAGAGAGAGAGAGAGAGAGAGAGAGAGAGAGAGAGAGGAGAGAGAGAGACTGAGCCTTGTGTGGGATTTTGAAATCCTTGATGTCCACCCTCAGTGACACATCTCCTCTAACAGGGCCACACTCCCAATCCTTTTCAAATAGTTCACCAATTGCAGATGCAAATACACAAGCTTGCAAATGAGCACGCAAATACATGAGCCTATGAGGAGCATTCTCATTCAAACCACCACAGATGTGGATGACGGAAAAACATAAGATAAAATAAACAAAAAATTCTTCCAGACTGGAAAGACATGAAAACAAATCATAGTTCTGTACCAGAAGGAGAAAAGAAGATAAAAACAGGCAGGGAGAGAACACATGTCTGAGAGCAAATCAAAGCCACTATTGTCAGCTGAAGAGTCAGGAGAATGGTTCTGTTGTGGCAGCTTTTTCTCAGGTTTGAAATTATTTTTAATTAAATTATTCTTTTAAAAAAATAATAAAGAAATACTGCTTTCTGGCCATCCCCTTCAAGTTTTGAGCTGATCTGGGCAGACTCAGTCTGAGAGTTCTTGGAACCCACAGTCTGTACATGTAGGTGACAGCCAGGACACCTGTGGCCAGTCCTCAGTTCACTTCTAGTACCAAATTACTACAAGCAGGCTCTTCTTCTGTGTTTATGTGAAAATCTAGTGAGCCTCCCAAACTTATTTCTGCAAGGCTAAAGGGATCCACTTTGAGGAAAAGATCTGGGCTTTAAAGAGTCAAGTTAACACAGCATAGAAAATGGAAAACATTTAAGAAAACATGTGCAAAATTATAGATGTGAAACTGAGCAAATACTTGTTGCCAACGTCAAAAGAAGTCACAAGATACTGGTGTCCTGAAGATTTAGGTGTCTTTCCTGTGGTATCTTCTTAGACAATTGGCCAGAAATGTTCACACAGAAGCTTCCTGAAGGAATCTTGTCTCCCCTGACTGATTAGTACTTCCTGGTTATAGAAAGTTGGGATGTTTCAGGTACAGAGACAAATTATCTTGAGATATCTTTAGTCTCCTTACCAGGCACTCATTGCCCACTTCTCTGTTTGACCTAATATCCTTTCAACTACCTGATAAAACCTTTGGAATGTATTAACAGACCACTAGCTTCTGTCAACCCAAAAGCTAAACAAGTTGTCAGATAACATCTAGGACTATTAGCAGAGTGTCCCCACCTTGCTATAAACTACCTACCCAATATCCCCAATGCACTTTCAAAATATATTGACTTATGAGTAGCTTTTGTATTATGACCATAAATATTCATGTAACCATTTCTACATTGGAACACGTTATTCAGGGCAACATGAATCAATGCCCCTGAGTCATGGTCACTCATATCTGGCTCAGTAAATTACCTCTTATTCCTTTTGAGGAGAGTGCTGTGTGTTTTCCATTGGTAGATTGCATTTCAAGAACCACATTTTTAATGTTATAAATTAGTCTCCTTAAGAATGATCAGTAATTCTCACTTATTGAGCAATTTGTTCTCACATGGGGAGGTAAGCATTATCACCTGTTTGGAGCTGGAATTGATATTCAGGTACAACTGATTCAAAAGCCGCTCTCAACAATTGCATTGCCTTTATGTATTTCATTAAATCTGGGGATGGGCAGGGGCATCTGAAAGTGGAAGAGCAGAGATGGGTTTCAGGAAAGAGAACAGCTCTTCAGCCTTTTGGCTAAGGTCAAGTGCAGAGAAGAGAAAGGAAGCAAGAAGTACTAGAAACAGATTGGCTGACCTTAAAGTCTTCCTACAGTCAGCTTTCTTTACTTCAAACTGTGGAATATAAACAGGAGCTATGAGCAAGGAAGATTTTATGATTGTTTTGTTGTACATAAATGCAACTTGGGGGCAACCTTGTGTTGTTATAATTAGTTCCTTTTGAGAGATCAAGTAATTAAACCCCCTGGAGAGGTCTACTGGATTCCAAAATGAGGTAAGGCATAGTATAGCAGGCTGCTTCATGGCAAAAGTTTTCATTTGTTGCTGTATTGTTTTTCAAGGGTAGTGAGAGAGTGTGAAACTGTCACCTTATGCCACAAGCAGAAATTCAATCATGATTTGCCCTTGTCTAATTCAAGTCTCTTCTGAAGGATAGCCACGGGTTATTTACACCAGGATTGGAGTCGTTTGCATCTTAAAAGCTTATTATCCATTGCCTTCATGGGAAAGCACAGTTCTTTCCTATTTATAAGCTTCATTTTTACTAAAACGACTGCTAGCATTAGTGAGCAGTTACATGCCAGGTGCTCTACTCATTATTTTATAGGGAATATATCATTTATTCCTAACAACACACAGTGAGACTTCTTTTTTTTTAATGGATAAAAACCAAGGCTCAGTGGAATGGTTCATTGGCATCCATCTGGTCATAGGGATCTCTGGAGGCTAGCAAGTGTGAGACCCTGCTTCATAACCATCAGCCACAAGGGGGCAGTAGAGATTCTACCCATACAACATGTCCTGTCTCCACTAAAACTACTGGCTAGAGGAATGTCCAATTTGGAGTAGGCCAGGCAAAAAATAAAAAGGAACTTATGGACAAAACATTGATTGCTATATTTGGATGCTTAATGCCCCCTCAATGATCTATGTGTTAAACCATGGTCTCTAGGTGGCACTGAAGAACAGTGGAGACATTAAGAAGTGAGGCAATTGATGGAGGCCTATAGCTCTTTGGGAGGTGAAGGGGATTATGAGGCCCCAGATGCACCTTTGTCTTCTTTGCTTTCTGGACATGAGCTGAGTCCTTCTGCTGCACTGTGCAATGCCATCATGATACCTGTCTTACCCAAGCAACATGAACTTCCAAAACCCCGTCATAAATTGATCTTCGTAAATTGTTTTCTCATAATAATGGAAAGCTGACCAGCATAATAATATTTTTCTCACAAAACTATAGCAGAGGCGAGAATAACTGGGCCCTGGGGAATTTCGGGCACTATGGGTGTAACTATCATATAAAGTAATAAGCAAGGCACCTGTAAATACCAAATATTTCTATTTATTTCCTCCCCCTCCCTATTCCTCTCTCCCTCCCTCCTTCTCCCTCTCTTCCCTCTTCTCCCCCTCCTCCCTCCCTCCCTCACTCTCTCTCTCCCTGTATCCCTATTTTTCCTCTCTTTCCCTCTGTCCCATTTTGGATTTTGACCCATCTATTTTCATATCTTCCTAATGCAGACAGAAAAAGGCCACTAGCAGTGCCCAGTATTTATATTCTGCAGCAGCCAACACAAAGAGAGACTCATTCACATTCTTTCTTCTCCCAATTCAAAAATCCCTAAGATGACATCAGATTGGCTCGTCTTGGGCCAGATATCCAGCCCTGGGTTTGCTAGCTGTGCCCAGTATACATATGTCCCACTGGGGACTGACTCTTGCATATTTGCTCACTGGTGAGGAAGGGAAAACCACTCTCAGCTGGACAGTCAACTCTTGCCATTTCACTACACAGGTTGTTATAATTAATTATTTAACACTGACAACTTTACATTTAATTCCAAAAAGTTTTGAATCATACTGGGACCTCATTAGTATTATTATTAAACAAAACTAGTTAATGAAAATGATAATGCACAGTAATATCAGAAAAGAAAATCCTATCTGTTCTTTCCTATACAATGAAGACGGATATTAACATTTGGGCTGCCTATATGGTTTACCAACACATTTCTTCAAGACAGAGAGTTATTTTTTGCATATGATTACTACCATTAATTTAATCTAGGCTAACTATACCAAGAAACTCTCCTAACACTAAGCCTTGGAGGTGTAGGTTTAGATTACTAAATTACAATTTTTAAATTAAATGAAAAGTCATGAACAGGGCAGGGGGGAATAGATGGGTCCAGTGGCAGTCAACCTTTTGATATTGTAACATGTGCTCTCATATACAAAGTTCACATTTAAGAATCACAGGATCAATTTACAAACAAACAAAAAATCTTACTAAGTTTTAGTAAGATGAAGACTGTGTTGGGCCTCAGTCACAGCTGTTCTCAGTCACATGGGGCCCACAGGCTGCAGTGTGGACATGCTTGACAAACATGTATCCCCAAAGTACGAGAAACTTGACTAATACTGTGACCAAAAAGGAATTAATGATAATTGATAATATTTGCTCGTCTTCCACAGATCACTTGGGTATCCCACTATCCAAAAAGATTTACTTGACCATGTAACTCCGGTTAGACTGTTTCTCCTATGGTCATTTACAATATGTATCTTACTATATTGCAATTGCCTATTGATTTGTCTGTGTGTTCAGTTGGCCTGTAAGCCTTATGTTCAAGCTTTGTGTTGGCAAGGGCCAAATATATACAATTCACCAATATGCTTTTCCAGTCCTTAACACAATAGCAGACACATAACAAGTATTTATCCACATCTAGAAGTTAATTAGCTCTGTGACATTCATGTTAGATACCTCACAGGCTCAGGCAAGAAACGACATAATTATCAGCAGAAGTCCTAATTCCAAGCTCTTGCTATACTGTGAAGCCTTCCCTTATCCGTAAGTATTAGGACATAGTTGAACAAGAGTAAAATGACTGTGCATTCATTCATATGTTACAGATTTCAGCAGATGTTGACGAGTTAGCTATGAGAGGGAGGAGAACACGGAAAGGAAGTAGGGTCTTCTGGTGTCTCTAGGCCCCATGGTTAACTGGGTTCATGATCTTCAGCTTTCAAACTGCCAGGTCAAGGAACGAATATGTCTCAATCTTTGACTTTAAAATATCTCTTCTTTGAATTGCCCCATGATTTGACAGTACCTGAAAGCCACAGTGTTCTTCAGAGAATGCCCTAGTGATGGAGAATGTTCAGAGGGCAAATGGACTGTGCTTAATCCATGGGCAGAAGCTGAGAGCAGCTTCTTGTTACTGTCAAAGAGGAAAGTGGTGGAAATGTCTGTTTTTCTGTCACCCCTGGAAATCGCCCACTGATAACCACAAGCTTTATAATATTTTTTTAGTGTCTTGAAAAATCATTCTACCCCTCCAACTGGCAGCACTAGCTAAAATAATCCCAATCTGCCTAGACTTTCTTTAGAAGGTCTGTTCAATCAATTTTTATTGTTCTCCTCTGAGCGCTCTCTGGGTTGGTTAGATCTGTTTCAATGCTGAATCGGACAAAGTGCTTTAATAAGGGTTGCCTCCCACTGCTCCAGGCACAGGCTGTGCTGATGTCCTGATGGGGCACCAGTGTAAGATGCTGTGTGAGAAAGTACGTGGTGAACTCTTCACCAGCACCCAGAGGAGAGGGATGATCATGAGGCTGCACATCATGTACTAGCTCATCTTCCTATGAACAATGAAGAAATTCTACCATTTGTTCATCTGTGCCTTCAACAGAAAACTACATTGTATAATCACCTCCATGCAAGAAAACACACTAAGCACTGGGTTTACAATGATAAATAAAATATGTGTGTCTCTAGAAAATAAAGTCATTGTTATACCATATCCTAAAACTGTGCTTGTAGCCCAGAATATCCAAGAAGTTTTCTCACATATTACATTATTTAAGATTGCCATACAGCAAGTTATATAGTCTCTATTTAGTATTTAGAATAAACTGAAGCATCCCTACTGAGAAGTGTGTCAAAGGGAAAGAAAACAAGATTTTGATCAAGTTGGAATTTTCTATGGCACTTAAGTCTCTTGCCAGGCCTACAACTACTATCATGCCTATCTGAGCCTGCAACATCCAGTATCTTCATTTTATCCCCAACACTGAAGAGCATCTCAGGTTCCGGTTTCACCCACACCAACAGCAGTGAGGGCTCCTCCCACATCATCAACTGAAAACACTCCCAGCTCTTTCCATCACCCCAGTAACCCTGTCTACAGGTCAGAGGCCTAAGGCTACCTATGGAAAAGTATTAATTTAGGTTAGGGAGCTGAACCTGTGGCATACAGAGCTGTCTGTGAATCTTTGGACATGCTCCCAAACCTCTCTGTGGCTGATTTTCCCCACTGTAGAACTGGTAAGTGCACCTACCTCACTTGCTATAGTTTGAATACTAAATGTTTCCTGATGTTCTATGGGTTGGCAACCTAGTCCCCAGGATGGCATTATTGGGAGGTTGTTGGAACCTTTGAGTGGTAGTGCCTAATAGAAGAGCCAGGACTGGGCTGTATTCTAAAGTGGATTATGGGACGGGCATGTCCTCTTCTTTCTCTTCTTTGTTTTCTAAACACGGGGAGGGTGGTTTGCTCTACTGCACACTTTCACCATGATGCTTTGCCATAGGACCAAACCCACGGAACCAATCAATCATAGACTTAAAGCCTTAGAAACTGTAAGCTGAAACAGTGAGTTATCTTAATGATTGTTACATTAATGGAAAGCTGGATCACTTGTTGTTTCGATGATTAATAAAAGATTTCGTACAATGCCTGGGAGTTCATTAAGTGCTTTATCAGCTTGCTGCAGCTACTCTAACAAGCCCAGCATTATAAATATCACACATAACTCTTTATCATATATATAATTAGTTATCAATTACTGTAAAATCACCCTACAATTTAACAGCTTTAAACAGCAAACATTTATTAACCTACCCAATTTCTGAGGGTCAGAAATTGAAAAGGCATTGCTGTGTGGTTTGGGCCCAGAGGCCATCATTAGGTTTCAGTCAAGCCAAGCTCTAAAGCTTCGGTCATCTGAAAGTTCTAGTGGGGCTGGAAGACCTACTACTGAGGAATTACTTTTGTAGGGATGTTGGGAAAAGGCTTCATTTACTTGCTAGTTGTTGTCAAAGACCTCAGTTGTCCATCACAAAGACTTGAGTCTGCTGCCTTAAGTGTCTTTGTTGAATGTCAGAGGAACTTTCCTCAAAGAAACATGAGAAGGAGGTGAAGGACACAGAGAAAGAATAATAATGAAACCTTTAGGACCAAGTCTCAGAAGGCCAAGTTCCCACTCTGTTTTTCTTTAGCAGCAAGTCACTAGGGGCATCCACACTCAAAGGAAAGAAAATTTGTTCCCACTTCCACAAGCATGAATAAGAGATGTGTGCACAAAAAGACCACCTAGAATATGCAGTGGTGTTCAAACCACCACAGCCTTCTCATCAATAGAAAATGAACTGAGCAAACTACAAGGAGCTAAAATCTCGGGGTAGCTGTAAGATGAAAGGCTCCAGAGCAGTGTCCCCTGCCCTTCCATCCACCCTAGGCTGTGATGGGACTAAGAAATTAAATGATCTTGTTAAACCATTAAGCTTTAGCAGTTTTGCTGCAGTAATTTGCCTCCCCTGGCTAATAACAAAACTATGAGCAATGGAGCACATTAGTTGTTCCACCAACATTTGGCAAAAACATGTCAAGGTACACAAATATTAAGTGATGACCATATTTATAAAGTTAATATGTAGGCTTGCTGCCAGGCCTGATGGCCTGAGTTCAAACCCCAAGACCTACATCATAGAGGTAAGAGAGCATTGACCTCACCCCCAAGTTGTCCTCTGACCTCCATGTGTGCCTCAGGCCATGACATGTACATGCACATGCATAAACAGACACACACACATACACACACACACACACACACACACCTGTTTTAAAGTTTATATGTAGAGCAAGATTTTTTTTTAATCCAAGCATTCAGGTTATACTTGTCCTTGCTGCCACTGGAGGCCCGAAATTTTCCGGTCTTTTTCACAGAGTGCTAAAGAACAGAGCTTCCAGTTTGCACTCCTTCACTGACATGTGCCAGAGTCCTCAGGTCTCCAGGTCCTGCTGGCCTACAGCTTTTTGCACCTGTCCAATTTCTGCGTTCTCAACCCCCTGTATCATTCAGAAATCCCTCAAAGGGTTTTAGTCCAACTGCCTTCAAAGCCCATGAACCTGCAAAGTTCCTTAAGCAACTTTGCCAATAAAGAGCTTTCCCCCCATCAACCTGCCTTGCCCCATTCTTCACACTTTGAAGTGAGAGCTTGCAGAAATATTAGTTATTTCCAAATTGGATTTGCAGCTTTTAAACTATGGCTCCTTAATGTACTGATTTTTACAGACTTAAAAACCTGTCTTCGATATTTGTCTTTAGAAAGAAAGTAGTTTGCTGGTATCAAAGCAATTGTTCAAATGTGTGAGACTATAACATCATTATTCAACAAACAAAGCAAGAGGTTTATCTATAATTCCAACACAAAGGACTTACTCTTTGATGTAGATATTAACAACAACCCCACAACCCTCTTCCTCTAGATTCCATTTGAAATACAATAAACAGCTTTTTAAGCCATTGAGAGACAGTTTATTATACCAATATCTAGTAATACAGAAATTGGTGCAAAGAGTTACATTATTAGCGTTGGACTTGGATGTGCATGGAGGTGAGGCAGTGACAATGAATTATTTTTTCAAAGTTAGAATGGGACCACTGAGATGTCTCTGTGGGTAAAAGCACTTGCTACCAACTCTGATCACCTGATACCAGGATCCACATGATGGAAGGAGAGCATTGATACCCACATGTCGTCATCTGAGCTCCATATGCGAGCCATGGCGTGTGCATACCCCTCCCCGCAACACAAACACACAAAGGAATGTAAGAAAGGACAGCAAGAAAAATGTTTTTTAAACTAAAAATTTGTGTGCCTTGAGAGAAAGCCACTTGTATTATGTAAATATAATACATTGTGAGTCATCAATAGAATCATAGCTCATCTTGGTCGCTAAGCTGGTACACCTGAGAAGAAGGAACCTCAACTGAGAAATGACCTTCATCAGATTGGCCTGTGTACATGCCTGTGAGGCACTTTTTTTTCTTTTGGTTGCTAATGGATGTAGCAGATCCTAGTCCACTGTGGACAGTACCACTGCTAGGCAGATGGACCTGGGCTGTATAAGCCTGTAAGCACTGTTCCTCCATGGTCTCTGCTTCAGTTTCACACCTTAAGTTCCTGCTCTGCCCTCTTTCAATAATGAACTGTCACTCCAACATGTAAAACTGAATAAGTCCTTTCCTCCCCAAGTTGTTTTCGGACAGAATATTTTTATCACAGCAACCAAGATGAAAACCAGGACAAACGGTAACTTGGAAAATAGGAAATACAACTGCTATGCTTTTTCAAGTTTGAATTACCAGCAGATTCTTTGCTTTTAGCTATCTGTGAGCAGGTATTATAAAAGAGAGATAAATGCAAGCTAGAACCAATAAATTTGTAAACAGAACCGAGAGGAAGCACAGCCCAGAAATGCAGGTGCTCGCTAGTCTGAAAAATAATTTCCCCTAGCCAGATTTTCCAAGCAGAAAACGACTCTAAAATTAAGGTAACTCTTGGCAGCAAAGATCAAGGACATTGCCCTCGAGGTAAAGATCAAATGAGGAGTTTGTTTGCACATACCTTGTTAGAATGTTGGAAAGAAACGAGGCATCCTCTCAGCTGCAAAAAGGGCTTCTATGAAGCTGAGAGTCCCAATCCCACAGCTGTGCCTGAAATAGTAATAATTAAGTCTGCAAAGAAATGCCTGACTCAAAAAAAGAATTGTTGGTATGACCTTTGACACGCGGAGTGAACGCAAAGCAAATACACAGAAAATCCACAAGTATGCCGAGAGCTCTGTGGAAGAAGCAGTGCTAGCCTGAGCTCAGATACTGTCCCCGCTCAGGATGTACAAGACCTGTGGACCCCAGCTTTCTCTGAATACAAAGGGGATAGTGTTTTTTCTAAGTACTTATTACAATTGCTGTTGGGCGGTGGCAACTGGGGTTGTGGAAATATGTATCTGAGGAAGAAGCTAAGAACTATAGAAAAAAATGGACAAGCAGCCACCACAATGGCCCAGGAGCCAACTAATCTAGGAATGCCCCTGTAGGGTTAATCTTGATAGTAAACTTGATGGGGTCTGAAATCAACTAAGCAATATCTCCCTTGGTAATTCTGGAGGTTTTTTTTCCTGATGGATTAATGGAGGACAGAATGAACACACGCATGCACACTGTCCCAGAGTGGGCGGCACATACCAGCAGCAGCCTGGATATAAAAGTCTAAGGGAAAAAAAGCAGTGTTGTTTGCCTGCCTGTCTTTGCTTCTTGCTGATAAATTTGTCAGTCACAGATGTAGGGGTGGCAATGGTGAGGGTAGGGAGTAGTAATGGTAATACTGCTGCTGCTGCTGCTGCCATGCTTTGCCAATGTCAGACTCCAGCTTCTTCAACATTCCAATGTAGACAGAAAACCAGAGACTCTTTGTGAATCTCCCAGGCCTTCAGAACCAGATCATCACTGCTGAGGCATCCAGTTTCAGAAGCTGAACAGCTACCACATTCTTAGATTCTCTAGTGTTTATATGCCCATTATTAAACTACCCAGCACCTATCATGTAAGTCAGCTAAGTGAATCCTCTTTTATAATATTCTATTCTCTTCTAGAAAACCCTGCCTAATGCATATTGCAATACCAGAAGTGCTTCTACAGAAACAGAATTTTAAGAATGGGTTTCTCTAATGGTCTTGGTAGCATCAAGAACTTTGCTCTCCAATTTGACTATGCCTAAAGTTGCCAAAGACTCCCCTGGTAGTTTTGAGATTGCTGATAATCCATGCTGTCTCAATTTAAAGAACTAGACAAGGGCTGGAGAGCACAGGCAACTCCTTCCAGAGGTCCTGAATTCAATTCCCAGCAACCACGTGGTGGCTCACAACCATCTATAATGAAATCTGGTGCCCTCTTCTGGCAAGCAGGCATACATTCAGGCAGAACATAATAAATAAATAACCCTTTTAAAAGAACTATGTAAGATAAACTTGTGTGATACTCCTTACTCATCCTTTGTATGGAACAAAGAATTCAGTGGCTTCCTGTGTAAAACCTTTGTGGTACAAAGACAGAACGTGCTGATTTCAAGTAGCCCCAAGAAGCCATGCAAAATTCTACTTTCTCTGTTATCTCTGTCATAGAAAATCATGACTGGGTAATGTACTACTGTAAAAAGAAGGGGGAACATGCTGAATAGAACCAGGATTCCCTTTCTCTGACCCAGTCCAGATCATTACAACTGATCTGAAGACTCAAGAAAAAATAAATTATCTTATTATTTCAGTTCACTGAACTTTGAGGGTAGTTTTGTCCCACAGCAATAGCCACTTGATACAACCCAAAATGTGGCATTCTCAAGTTTTAATATAGATTTTAAAAGATTATCCTGTTTGAGAACAAAATTTCCAGAAACATGCCCTGAAATAAGGCTTCACATGTAAGTGAATTATTAAAGAAGTTCCCCAGGGCATCAGGTAGGGCAGGAGCAGAGGGAAGAAAATTGGAAAGGAGAAGGGAGCGTTACTTGTAGTAGATGCTGTTGGTGACTATGTTACTTGGGGATCTCCAAGAACAGGATCTTCTCGTGTGTGTGTGTGTGTGTGTGTGTGTGTGTGTGTGTGTGTGTGTGTTTATATAATATTAAGGAATTAGGTCATAAGATCATGAGCCTACAAGTCCATGGTTTTCAGGTCAAGCCAGCAGGGTAGGAACCCAGGGAACATCAACTGCTCCAGTCTTCCAGTCTGAAGCCAGGTCTGAGGAAAATCTCACCTTCCCTTGGAGGACCTTGTCTTTTATCTTATAGGCTCTAAGTGGTTAAAATTTCCTATCCATGCTATAAAGGGAAATGTGCTTAGACTCTACTGACATAAATGTTAATGGCATTTGAAAGAGCCATCCTAGTGATGCTGGATTGCCATTTGACCAAACATCTGGACATCATAACCTAGCCAATTGACACAGAAAATTAGTCATCCCAGTAGCCCATTAAGTGCTAGCTGCTGTAAGTGTGTTTTCTATGCTCATCTAATGGCCTCCATCTAATGGGAGCCGTCTTAAGCAGTAAAGTATGGCCTTGTGCACTCTCCTCCCAACCTCCCCCAAAACAGTCAACGAGGCCTGTGGTGTTAGCTATCTTTTATAGATCCCTCATAGAACCAAGCTGAAGCAAATCATGCACCATGACCATACATTCTCAGAGAACTTTCTCAATAAATCACTTGACTAAGAATCTTTGCAACAGCCTCACTTTTAATAAATATTACAGGCAAAGGTACTGATTTGGAGCCACAAAGCCAAGTTAATTAAAGTTCAGAGAAGATAAAGAAATAACAGGATTTTTTTTCAGTTTCATGTCTAAGGCTCGTGTATTTTCACATTTATCACACTTTGTTTTTGCAGTTAACAATTACGTGTCTATATATAGTAAGACATTTGCCAGAGTAATAACTCCTGATTGTCAACATTCAGAGTAAATAGTTGTTTATCAGCTTGCTGTTACTGTGGCAAAATACTTGAGAAAATCGCCTTAAAGAGGGAAAGATTTACTTTGGCTCACAGTCCTGAAAGCTTTAATTCATAACAATCAGGCCTTGTGCCTTTGAGTTTTTATTAGCCTAGTATATCATAACAAGAGGAAGAGGCAGATGACTGCTTGCCCCATGGCAGCTTGATCTTAAGAGCAGGAGAGAACAAGGGCCCCAATATCCCCCTTGCTGTGGGATGGCCTGTATGTGCTCTGATTGGTCAATAAATAAAACACTGATTGGCCAGTGGCCAGGCAGGAAGTATAGGCAGGACTAACAGAAAGGAGAACTGAGGGAACAGGAAGGCAGAGAGAGACACTGCCAGCCGCTGCCATGACAAGCAGCATGTGAAGATGCCAGTAAGCCACGAACCACGTGGCAAGGTATAGATTTATAGAAATTGATTAATTTAAGATATAAGAACAGTTAGCAAGAAGCCTGCCATGGCCATACAGTTTGTAAGCAATATAAGTCTCTGTATTTACTTGGTTGGGTGTGAGCATCTGTGGGACTGGCAGGTGACAGAGATTTGTCCTGACTGTGGGCCAGGCAGGAAAACTCTAGCTACACCCCCTCAAGGACATGACTCTATTGAGCTAATTTTCTTCCACTAAGCACCACCTTCCATTTGTTCCACACAAACTCCAGTAGAGCACAGGATGACAACCAAGTCTCAAACACGTGGTGTTTCAGGATACATCCCAGATTCAAGCTGCAGCAATGGTAAATGAACCTTATTTGCACATAAAAAGTGAAAGTAAGGTTATATGAAGGCCTCGTTGTTTACACCTGGAAAATATATGTTGGCTTTTTTTGGAAGTTTTGTGTCTTGTCAAGAGCTCTGTTTTTAAACAAGAATATGATGGGTTGTAATCACTGCATTTACAATTAATTCCATATTATATACTTCTTCAGCTATGTGTGTCAAACAAAAGCTGACCCTGCTGCTTAATGAGTCAGCTCATTAATGAGTCAAAAAAAAGATTCTATATTTTCAACAAGAGGCACTCCAGCAAAAATTAGGAACCTGGTTTGTGAAAGAAATTACTCAGGTATTCATTCATTGCTTCCCAGGGTGCACATTCAATGAGTACATTCCTTTTAGTGGATGCTGGAAGCTGGAGATAAAGTCATAGAGGGAAGAAGTGTAGTATCAGTACAGAAAACAGTAGTGATGGGAGAAGATCTGGGGACACTTACTTCCTGCAAAATAAGATGTTTAAGCTAAGTCCTAAAATAAGAGGTTGATGACAACAAGAGCCAGGGGAGAGGCTGGTGTGGGGAAGAATACAGTAAGATGGTGGCAGGAGAGAAGTAGAATAGAAGGAACCGGAGTAATTAACCTTCAGGACAAGCTGGAGTGTTTCCTCAGAAGAACTAGCACCCACTGGAGAAGCAATGGCTTATGCTTCTTATGACTGATTCTAGAAGGCTCTGAGAAACACTTGATCTCAGTGGCAGCTTTCTGGGAGTGACAGAGGTTTAGTTCTCATAAACCTGGCATGTCCCTCTCATACGGTGAATAGAGGTATAACATACCTTTTGATGCTTCTGTTGATCCCTGTGGAGACTGCTAATTCTTCCATAGTGTCTCAGAAAGCATCTCTTGGGGCAGTAAAGGTCATAAAGCAAAGTAGAAGGAATTGCAAACTTAAGTGGAGTTTGTATATTTCAACCTATGAATGGGGTTGAGAGATGAGAATTTGGATGAGCAATAAAAAGCAGGAAGTGCACAACTAGCTACAAGAGGTGCTTCAAAACATTTTTTCTTTTCTCGACATGATGACATCATTCTAGCTTCTTGGTAAAGACCACGATGTGTGTCACAAGAAGAGACAGAGGTGTGCTTGCTCAGAGATTGCCAGAGTGATTAAGAGTGGTTGCACCTGCAAGGTAAGTAGAAGCACAATGCCAGAGGATGAACTGTAACAGGTGGTTCTGCATGCTGCACAGGAAAACATGCCACAGTCTGGATATAGACCTCAAACATGATGTGCTAGAATGTAACCCTGAAAGCAACAGTGTTAGGTGCACAGCCCAATAGGAAGGGCTGAGGTTGTAAGGGTGGAACCATTCATAAAAATATGGTCTCCCAATTTTCTGCCATGTGAGGAACAGTTGCACCTCACCACAGGGTGAAGGATTTGAGGTACCATCCTGAAAGCAGAGAGAGAACCTTTCCAAGTCACCAAAAGTGGCAGAGAACTTCAATTTCTTCACCTCTAGAACCTGGAGGAAATAAATTTCTGTTCTTCATAAATGGCCAAGTCTGCTATATTTTGCTATAACAATGTAAATGCATGAAGGCAAAGCTCAATGGAAGAAAGAATCAATGGAAGAAAATCAGCTGAATCTGAGTTAGAGCAAAGGTTAAGGTACAGTATATTGGGAAGTAGTTAATGTTCAGCTCCTGAAAAAATTATAGAAGCAGAACGTACCTGTGAAAGTTCTTATGGAATGTTTTTGTCAGTCTTTTCTTGAATTCATTTCTGTGTAGTTGCCAATAACAACTGAATGCCATTCTGACATGAATTTAGGTTGATGCTTTCTTTGATATTAACAAGAACAAAAGCAACAGAGTAACGACATACATGGAAAATCTGGAACTTCACTCATCTGCCAGTGACTGGAGTGATTTCTCTGTCAAACTGGAAAATAGTTTCAAATACAGCAAGAATATGTTTTTCAACTTTCATGTTATTCAGAATGCAATGGCTACACACACAGCATGTTTTCATGTTTGTCTCTATTATCCACATCTGCTCCATTGCTTTCTTAAACTCACGCAGTCAACAAAGTAATCAATCAAACTCTGGTGTAGCAGGAATCTTAAAAGTTCTTATTAATAAAATCAAACCTGAGGCCAGTTATTGGGGTCAATGCTGGTAGATCAGAGAGACAGAACAAGCCACAGCTACCTCACCTGGCCAACTTCTTGGCTGGTCTTGTTTCCTCAGACTGGAAGCCTCTGTGTCCTCATATCCAAATGGCTCTCAACTGAACTGCTGCTAGAAAGCCTGAAAGCTTAACCAGCCAAATGCTGCTAGTTTTTAGTCCTCACGCCTTATAAACCTTTCTGCTTTCTACCACCACTCCCTGGGATTAAAGGCTGCTTTCTGGGATTAAAGGCATGAGTCACCATGCCTGGCTGTTTCCAATGCGGCCTTGAACTCACAGAGATCCAGAGGGATTTCTGTCTCTGGAATGCTAGGATTAAAGACGTGTGCTAACATTTTCTAGCCTAAGTATCTTGTGGCTTTTCTGTTCTCTGACCCCAGATAAGTTTATTAAGGTATACAATATTTTGGGGAACACAATACCACCACACTCTGGTTTATAGCATTTGCTGATTTTCATGCTGTAAATATCCCCATTATGGCAAATTCAGGCTTTCAATATGATGCAATGAATAAAGAGTGGAGAGGAGACATACAGTAGGAGCAAAGCATTATAGAATATTCCCTCCACATAGGAGCAATGGGCATAAATAACTCTAAGGGTGCGGATATTACTTGGTACAGCACAATTAAGTGCTGCAAAATCATTTAAAGGGCTGGGAAGATGTCTCAGCAGGTGGAGGTCCTCACCAAAAAACCTGAGGTGTTGTGGGATATTTGTACACTATGTGAAGGTATATTACTGTGATTTGTGTAATAAAATGCTGAATGGCCAATAGCTAGACAGTAGGTATAGGCAGGACTTCTAGGCAGAGAGAAAAAGGAGAAGGAGGAATCTAAGTGGGTGGGAGAGATGCAAAGAAACATGGAGGAAGCAGGATGGGTGGTATGAGACATGACATAGTGTAGTGGTATTTGCTCTGCCCATGACCTTGGGCTATAGGGCCCGATGGAGGCAGTGCTTCCTCCTGTTGTATGTGACCTCTTAAAAGGAGAGAGAGAAGGGTCACATGATGTTAATCCTGCATGTGAGGTGGATTCACTCCTGGCCAGATCAGAGAACAACTTCGGCTGTCTACCTACTTCTGCATTTGTAAGTATATTTCCTCAATTTATATCTTAACAAGTCTCTATTACCCATTAAATAGACTCACGTGGATTGATAAAAAGTGGCACCCAATGTGGGGCATGAACCCATGACCCTGAGATTAAGTGTCTCATGCTCTACTGATTCAATTATAAATCAAGCTGGCTCTAGAGTTGAAATGTGGCTCTCTCCTTCTCTAAACCCAAGTGTATTGCTAAAAGAAATATTAGGAGATTCTGTCTCATATCATAAGAGCCACTGGTGTGAGACAGAAGAAAACCAATAATCTAGGGACCATTGTTGTCAAGATTCTATTTTTTTTCCATACTTGTCCTTGCTTTCTGGAAATTCCTTCTTGATCCAGTGTAAATCCAAACTTTCCATTTTGATATTAATAATGTTCAAGTTTTCCACAGTTACAAATAAGACTTTCCAATAGCAATCTCTAAAGTCTCCAGAAGGAAGATGGGGCCCCCAAAACAACAACTCTACTCAATCCAAAAAGATGCCATTATACCTGAGAACATTACTCAGTGATCAATTTTGGATTAAAAATTCTTCAGGACAGTTCTAAGATGAGATGGTCCATCATACTACACCTCTAGCCACAATCTCAGACAATCTTATCCACTACTGAGATTGGCTGCACACTCTAAAGCTAGCCCTATTGAGACTTAACTATCTAAGCTTCCTTACAGGACCCCAAAGAGATACCATCACCCCCAAACAACAGGAAACAATTCTAAGAAAATGATACCCCTTCTCCCAAAGGCTTCATTTTTCTCGGGCTTATGGATAGATGGTTATAGGGTTGGGAGTGGAACAATAAAATTTAGACTCAGTAGTCTCCTTTAGAAAAGAAAAAAGGGAAATGGATAGGTATAGTATATTGAGGTAGATTATTGTATCTACTAGTAAACTGATTTAGCAAACTATCAGCTTTGGATAATTTGCACTGATATGGATTCTTGTATATTGATACAAATGTAAACTATTCTGTTCTTATTTAAGACAATTTGTATATTGATACAAATACAAAACTATATTTGTTGTATAGTACACATATTCCTACTCCTGTTTGAAATATTTTGCATATTGATACAAATATAATATTATTTTTATCATACTGTATGTATGTTCTACCTCTGTTTAGGATATTTTACATATTGATACATATTAAGGATATTGTTGTCATTGCAAATTTAACTATACATTTCTACTTCTGTTTAAGATATTTTGTGTATTGTCACAATTTTGAGGTCATTGTCCTTATATAGTACATCTGCTTACAGACTGCTTACCTTGTTAATGTGTAGCCTTAGTCCTTAGGTTATTTAGGCAGATAAGACATACAGAACTATAGTTACTCATGCTTGTCATTTCTATAGTTATGTTAGACTGTTTACCTTGTTAATGTGAAGCCTTAGTCCTTAGGTTATTTAGGTAGATAAGACTTATAGAACTATAGTCACTCATGCTTGCCATTTCTACAGTTACGTTAGTTAGGTTCTCCAGATTTACAAAAACATATGTCAAATGCATAGATAATCTTCAAACACTTCATAGTCCCAGAGAATATGTTTTGATAAGTTAGAATTCTGTTGATGTGAGACACCATTGCTCCTAGAAGCACCAATCAGATCCCAAGAGAATGTTGGGCTTCTAGACACTTCTGTTTGGAAGTTTGTCTTCTTATTGACACAAAATGGCCTGCTGGGCAAAGAACTGCCCTTGTCTCAACTGCTGACAGTATAAATGCTATCCTTTCTGGACAAGCGGGACACAAGGAAAAGCAACTACTGAACTCTGCCAAGACAGGGTAAGATGGTCTTTCAAAATTTCTGCTTCTGAAAAAGGTCTGTCAGATATTCTAGGCCTGTAGCCAAATTGGATGCCCCAATGATGCTGAGAAACTTTAAGTGACTGTCCAGGCTGCCAGCTGTCTCTCTCTGTCTATTATTGCAAGAATTTTGAGAATTGCTTGTTTGCATTTTCTGTTTTCTCAGGTATTATTATTTTCCTTCTCAGGCCTTTTATGGAGTTAAAGACTAAATAGTTACAGTTACAATCTTCTCGTATCTTAGCTACAACATATTTGTACTAGAGTTAGAATCTTCAAGATAAGACAGCTATTGGAACAATCTCGGTAATTTGCCATTTACCTATATTCTGGACATTTCTGGATATTTAGCATGTCTTTCTTGTTTGATGTTATTCTTGTTGGTCGTAGTTCCATTTTTGTTTATGTTATTACCCTTTGTTTTTCCTAGACAATACTTGATAATCATTCTTATTGTATATAGTTTGCATTAAGTTTAGAACCTTATTTAGACAAAAATGGGAAATGTAGTGGTATTTGCTCCACCCATGACCTCAGGCTATAGGGCCCAAGGAGGTAGTGCTTTCTCTGGTTGTACATGACCTCTTAAAAGAAGAGGGAGAAGGGTCACATGTAGAAAATAGACTAAGAAAGGGTAATACCTTAATCCAAAGAAATATAATCAATAATATAGTGATTACAGAGGTAGAGAGGTGGGGCACAGGACAGTAAGGCTACCTGACTCTCTAGTTATGTTTACAAGACTTTGTAAGATTCTCCGATATTTGACCTTCTTCTAAAGCCTCAGCTCTTGAGGCTCCTTCCCCTGGACTTGATACATCAATGACAACAAAAGTCACAGGATGATGTTCTACCTCCAGGCTCCCCCTCTGCCTGAAATACATTCCTCATCTCTGTTTCTTCTTTATCTGATTTTGTAGCTAATCTCTACTCAGAGTCATATATACTTAAATGTGACACTCCTAAAAAAGGTTTTTGTCCCAAACTACCTCCTAAGCAGACTCAGAAATGACTCTGAACATCCCCATGAGGGGATTCTTAGATTGGCATTTCTTAAAACACTGTATTGAAATATTCCTTTTTGAATATTAATAAAGGGCCATAGTGCTTCTAAGATGAAGAGAAGGCCCTTTATTTTGTATCTTTGCTCCTAGCATGTTCTAGAACATAATAAATGTTTGTTTTAGTGAATAAATTTCATTGTTGGTTTTGATCAAACATATCCCTCTAAGGAAAAGCAAATAATACCCCTTTATATAAAGAAGATGCAGATAAGCTATAGTTGAATTTTTTTGTAGGCAGATTTTTTTTGTCCCACCAGCAAGCTCCCAAATCACAACACAGAGACTTATTATTAATTATGAATGCTCCTCTGACAACTTAAGCTTGTCCCAATAGCTCTTATAACTTAAATTAACACATTTCTATTCATCTACATGTTGCCACATGACTCGTGGCATTAACTTGTTCTCCTGCATGTCTTACTTCCTCTCTGTCTGTCTGGTGACTCTGCCTTCTTCTTCCCAATATTCTCTCTGCCCTCAAGAATCCTGCCTAGCTATTGGCTGTTCAGTTTTTTATTAAACCAATCACCATGACATTTCTTCACACAGTATAAAAGAATAGTCTACAACAATAAACCAAAGGAAATACCATCAAAATAAAATAGCAGAAGAATGTGACCTTTGCAGGCTTTGTAGCCATTCTGAGGAAACAAATGAACGTCATTCAGTGATGGAATAAGCCACCATTCTGGACAAAAAAACAAGACAGGAAATGGAATGTTCCATTCTCCTGAAGATAGAGGTTTTGACCCAAGTTGAATCTGTTTGCTCTTAAGGTACCAACCAGACAGGTGAAGATGGGAGAAAAAATAGCAAGAATAACTTAACAGTTAATTCTTTCCAGTCAGGAAAAGGTGAAATGTGAGTTTATAATGGAGTCCTTGAGACAAAGCATCTGGATACATGTGTGAATTCACATTTTTACTGGAGAAGGGCGGTAGGCAGAGCTGAAAAATTCTATCTTCAATCAGCAGAGAACAGATGTAAAGACAAACTAAGAACAAAAGAATGATCGCCAGAGTGAGAAAAGGGTGAAAAGACACGCAAGTCTCTGTGACAACAGGGTGATGCTGTACTTTGTACTGATGGGGGGGTTGGGAAATCTTCACTGAAACATTAAATGAGCTGTGTATTGATGAATGAATAAACTTCAACAGGCAAGAATGAGCAAATAGGAAATACTCAAAGCTCCAAATAGTGTCAGGAGTAAAGGCAGAATGGCACATAATTGTTCTCTCTGATGGAGAGCATATTGAATAAATCAATTGGAAAAGGGTATTAGCTTGACAAAACATTGCTCATGAAACCTTGAAAGATTTTAATGATTACAATTTCCCTTGCTAAATGTTCACTGACAATTTTTCCAATAATTTATTCTCAAGTCATTCTCAATATTTATCCAAGGATTTCTGTAGGCCACCACTTCCATTTTCTCTTATTTGTGAAGGAACCAGATTGGCCCAGAAGTTTGCACCTGTTCTTTTGAGTATCTCTCATTTTCTGTAATTTCTGATATTAGAAACATAAATTAAACTCACTTCTATCAAAGCCATAGACTATAAGACCAAAACTGATTACTGGTGAACCACAATTATACACCAAGCCTGAAAGTCCATATATGCTAGTGCTTCTCACCCTTTTAGATAAGGAGGAAAGGGAAACTGAGGATGAGCAGAAGGAGGAGGGAGAGCTTGGTTAGACAGATGTAGAAAAACACATGGCCATAGTTGTAAACTCTAATCCACCAAATTCTAAGAACATACAAGTAAAAATCCTATGTAGTTGACAGCTGAATTAATGTATAGAAAAATATGTAACTGTGAACTTTCTAAGAAAGAGTCCTGCAGAAAGATATACCCTATATTGAATTCCAGATTGATATAGAAGTAAATATCTTACCTTTCTAAATTATAGAGTTTGTGGTAAACCATATTAATATTTTTCTAGCACTATAATCAAAAAAGCAATTAGGTGCAGTCAACAGTTTGTGAAATGAAAGGAGCCATTTTGTATTAAAAGCGGGGTCATTTGGGCAGCCACATGAGTGCTCCATTTTAGGGATTGTCTTCCACACAACAGTCAGTCACTGTATTCTTTAGGATGAAAATAAGTACATTTCACTCTCCTCACAGTAGTTACTAAAAACTTAAAAATAAATAGGAATGGAAATAAAAAGATTTCTTATCAGAATTAGTAACATTAATAAACAGTTACCAATTAACAGCCTCACAAATGAATCATGCATTAATCCCAGGTTTCTCAAAAAATGGTTAGTTGAATATGGGGTGGAGAGATCCTACATATTCACATCTGTTCAAACTATGCTGAGTTCCACATCATGGCAAGTGGGGTGGTAGTAGTGGTGATGGCTAGGTTGTTTGATTGGATTATTTTTCCTCCTTTAGGTTTGGAGAAATTCTTCAACACAAATAGAAAGAAAATGCTGGGGACACTAGGAGGGTGGCCATGGGACAAGAAAGCAAAGGACGATGTCATTATCCATCAGTCCAACACATCTCTATGAAACTCCACACTTGTCAAGCACTGTGTCAGACAGTAAGAATTAAAAGGTAAATGAGATATGACCCCTATTCATAAGGAGTTTGTGTTTTTCATCTCTTGAATTATCTGAGTTTTCAGAGTGAGAATACAGGATACAATGTGATAAAAGCCATAGCAATACATGGGGAAGGAAGGACCAAGGACACATTCAGAAAAGGTGGCCTTAATGGAAAAGTGGCCCTTTCTGGTGATAGGATGAGTAGAGAGCAGGGAGAGAAAAGACAGACACAGAGTTTGGAAATTTAAGGGGTGTTTGGAAGAGAGAGTGCCAGCCGCAGGCATCATGAAAACAAGGCAAATGTCTTTCTAATTCATAGCTCTATCCTGATACACAGGGCAGTGCCTGGCATGTGGAGAAATAAATGAAGAATGAATAAGTCCACATTTGCTGAAGCCTTAGGAATACAAGACAATGAATAGGAAATAACAGAAGGGCTTTACATGTCAAGCCAAAAAGTTTGGACATTGCTTTATAAACATCAAAGATTCTCAAACAGAAGAGTTTGTCTTCATCTATAAAATACAAATGAATCTGTCAGTAACTACTTCCAGGTAGCCGTTAAAATCTGAAAATGAAAAACTGTCAACAAATACAATCTTACCGCCATTGAAAAGTGTTTGAGGAAGGCTAGATGTCAGACAGTTGTGTGACAATTGTGCCGGAGAGGTGAATATAGTCGGCCACCTTTCAGAACTGGGCTCATTGTTCTCCTTACGATCACAAAGTCACCCCATGATGTTGAGCTGGGATAGCCCACAAGCAGAATCTGGCATACTTTGTGAAACTGTGCTTTTATTTCCTCCTTGTCTTCAGGTTACCACATGACTGCTCTTCAGAGAAGAGTCCTAGTGTTTGCTTTCAATGTCTTTGCAGTGATGTTTTCTTTCAGCAGTTCCTTAAGAAAGCACACCTTGCTCAGATGGGTGAGTATGTGATACAACAGCCATAGACAGCAGATGATTAGTGAGCAGTCATTCAAACTACTACTGTCTTAAGTCAGGTCTGTTCATCTTATTAACACAACTTGGGGCAAGGACGCTTTGAACCAGCAACAGCCATGTCTGAAGCCGTCTGCTCAACTTCAGGGCATATCACTTCAGTTTCTGAGAAACAAGACAGGGACGGGCTCTTTCATACTTAACACATAAAATTCAACTATAGTAAATGTTTTTAATTCCAGATGTACTGAGTTTAGTCTTTCATGTTACAAAATGAGTACATTGCTTTGCAAGAGGATTGAGTCACCAACAAAAAAAATAAACAGCTTGGATTCTAGTTCGAACTTAGCCACAAAACTGACTGCATGACCTTAGCAAGTCTTTGTACTCTGAGCCGACTTCTAAAGAGGAAACATGATGAGGATCCTCTTGGTGTTCACAGTCTATGGTTTCCTACTTCTTCCATTGAGAAAATCTGAGGGGAGATGAAAAATGATGTGGTCCATTTTTTAATATCAAAGCTAGCTATTTCCAACATCGGTATGTTGAAACCAAAAAGCCTTTCTTGAGATATTCTAAGAATGATAACTGGGACAAGTGAGTTCGAATGTCATAGTGATGAAGCTGGGGGAATCTGTCAATCAGTAACAGAACAATGCTCACCTCCATGAAGCAGAAAAACTAGTAGAAGCAGCTATGGTGCTTTGGGATCTGCCCTTCAATGGCAAAAGGACTGGCTGCCCCAACTTCTCCTTTGACATAGGACAAGAAGTTTTAGTATTACCACGCTAAAGTTTTACAAAACTGGAGAATCAGGCAGTCAGTTTTTTTCTAACTCTATGAGGACTACACCACCTTGCCACCAATAATATCTCTTGGAGACGCTTCTATTTATGTCACTGTTATATAGCATGTGTGTTGTTGTTGTTGTTGTTGTTGTTGTTGTTGTTGTTGTTGTTGTTTTGACCAATGACCAAGTTCTGAAGCCCTGTCTAGAAGCTAGTCAGTCTCTCTGAGCATCCAACTGAATCTATATTCTCCACAATTTCTTGTATGGGACTCTTACACTCCAGGTCACTATATACCCACCCTTGAGCCAAATATCACTCATCCAAGAACAGTCTGAGATGATTCAAAACAGACACTCCTAAGCCTCCTTCCCATGCTTGACTTACTCGGCTCCTTAGAAACCATTATAAAGGTGCTTGCCTATCCCCATCCTGGCCCTGTTTTCTCTGCTTCTTAACCAACCTTGATGCCTTCTATGTGGCTCCAGTAGCTACCTTTTTTCCCTGCAATAATATTCTCCAGCTTCACTTTCTAGCTTCACCATACCTCCCAAATTAATCTGAGTAAAAGAATCATGATTGATTAAACATAAGTCAAATGAGGGCAGATTATCTGAAGCTTGGATGGTTACCTGAAGTCTAATGCACAGCTGTATATTTAGCCAACACATAGCTTTGAAGTATGTATTGGCTAGCTTCTTACAACCATGACCAGGATGTCAAGAACATCTTGAAATGAGATAAGACTCATTTTAGCCCATAGATTCCAAGGTTTCCATCTGTATTTGGCTCTACTGCACTGGGCCTGAGGCAAAGCTGAGTATTCTAAAGGTGAAAGTATAGAGGAGGAGTGTGTGCATGATGGGAGAGAGGCAGACAAGAAAGAGGAGGCAGAAAAGAATAGAGGACAAGATGGATCCTTCAAAGGCATGTCCCAGTTTGGTGTCCTTCAATTGAGCCATACCACCAAACAATGGTATCACTGCCCAATAATTCCAACAAATACAACTCTATCCACAGATTAATTATTTTACTGAGTCAGACCCTCATGATCCAAGCTATTTCCCAAAGTCCATTAGTGATACCCAAGCCTTTAGTGCATGAGCCTATGGGAAGAGCTGCATATTCAAATCATAAGAAAATCAAGTTAATTGGGGGCCACACTTTGTCCTCCAGAACTTCCCTAACAGATTAAACCAACAACTCCAGTTCAGACAACATTCTTGCCAGTTTTCCTCCTTTTCTCTTCTCTGCTTTTCCCAGCCCTGACATCTGAGAGCACATCCACACTAAATAACTAACCAGGAATTGCTGCCTCAGGCTGTTATTAGGGAAATGACCAAAGGAGGAAGGTTTGGGAACACTTGATAGCATGAGACATTTTTCTCATAATCTTCAGCTTAATAGACAAGAAAATTGAGGATGATAAAAGATTTACCAAAGTCACATAGTGAAAAGTATTAAACCATGTCCAGCACCTGTCTCTGTGATCTTTGTGCCATCAGGAGATGGAGGCCAGCATTCCGTGTAAGGTGTCAGCCCCTCCTTCAGTCTACATGCACAGTCTGGGCCAGTACTGGCTCAGCTCCCTTGACTCAGTTTGGGGTTTTCACAAAGGCATATTGGCAATCTCTTTACCCAAATGCCAAAGACAAGCTTCAGCAAGACACTTCCTAGCTTGGACATCTTTTTTCTTTCTCTACATTTTTCTAATCTTACTCCCATGAGAAAAAGCAGTACTACTTATCCCCCAAATGTCCAATGGCATTGTCCGAACTCCCATAATCTCCATGGACTCCTCCCATGATCTCAGTGGCAATGAATTTCCAGGACTTGCCCATTCTACTTCCACTGTACTTCTCAAGTATGCGCCCCTTCTCACCCATGTCACCTGACTTAGTCCTTTTGGTTTAAACCATTACTGTTGCCCCTTAGATGGAGTTACTGTATTCTCAGCCACCATTTGTAGACATCTCTAACTCCTTTTTTTTCCCAAGCAACACCTCAACTCAGGTCTTTCCACATCAAGTGCTGTCCTTCTGTAGTGTCATCTACTAAATAAAGCTCCAACTTTTCCCTGCCCCTCAACCCAGCCAATGGGGCCCAACCCAGTTTCTGTAACATCATTCTTCTTGCCCCAGTGAGTCAGTTCCAACACCCCTCAGCAAATTGCTTGTGAATCCTCTTCCATTTCTGTGTTCTTGTTTCACATTGTCTTGAAACATATTCTAACCTCTCTTTTTATCTAAATAAACCCAACTGTCACATGCTGCCTGAGTAAAATGTCCATGATCCAAAAAAGAGAGAAAGAGAGACCTTCCTATGACTCTCAAGTAATCTCTCTGGAATACTTCACTGCAGAAGTCGTTTGAGACACCTTAGAGAAGCCATATTTAATAATCATATCCAGTTTTCCTGGGAGAACAGGTGTCACAGAAGAATGAGCATCATGGAGAAAGAACAGAGCACCCAGAAGCTGTAAGATGCTGCTGTGTGCCTACCAGATCCAAGAAGGAAATTCACTCAGACAGGCGAATTTTGAAAATGCAATACAGTCAAGTGTATGTATTAATTACTTTTCTCATTGCTGTGACAAAATTTCAGACAGGAAGCAGTAGTAGGTAGGAAGAATTCCTGGCTGAGTTTGAGGGTGTGCTGAAAAGTCAGTTGCACACTAGTGTTGGAATCCTGGGTATCTGTGAGTTTGAACTTGTATTGTATTGTTTGAACAGTTCAACGTGCTGCACGCCATAGCCTGGGCACAAATGCCTTAGCTCACACCTACCTATCTTTTCTCTTAAGTTATCTGCCTGCACCATACGACATGGACCATGAAATATAGGAATAGCAGAGTGCCACGCTGGAGAAGCACTATGGTCTGAATGTGTTTCATATGTTATTTGTAGCCCTGGATCAGCTGGCACTTTGATTTTGAACTTCCAGACTCTAGAACTATGTAAAAATAAATGTAGTTTAGGCTATGCCTTCTGTAGAACTGGTCATGGAGGTACAGACAGGCCGACAAAAAGAAAGTATACCAACCTCTGAGAGTTCTACAGAGCAGGGTGGACCCCAAAGTGGGGAAACACTCACCTAATAGGACAGAAAGTGACACCAAAATGCTCTATCCATTTGTCTTCCTGTCCTCCACACACCTATCTATAGCAGGGGAATTAAAAATGCTCCCTCTCATCGCATAGATAACGTCCTCTAAAATGACAGTGTTTTAAGATGTAAAAACAATAACCCAGGTTTGAAGGACAACATGGTTGATTTTAATTATGTGAAAACGCCATTTGCAAAATGGATTTAGTAAAAATAATTCTCCAAAACAAAAACTAGAATGATTTCTCTCTCTCTCTCTCTCTCTCTCTCTCTCTCTCTCTCTCTCTCTCTCTCTCTCTCTCTCTGTTTTGTTTTTGCTTGTATTCTCCTCTTAAGTGACTTTAGAACGAGCAGTGACCAGGGGCTGGGAGACAACTCAGTGAGTAAACGTGAGAACCCAGGGTCAATACCTTGAGTCTACACTAAACACATTTTTAAAAACCAAGCAGGGTGGTTGTGCTTGCTTATAATCCAGTGCTGGGAAGCAGAGACAGGTGGAGGTAGGTCCCTGGCCGGCCAGCCAAGCCTGCTTGGCAAGTTGCAGGCCACTGAAAGATACTACCTCAAAAACAGAAGCAAAGGGCCATGGACAGCACCTTAGGATGAGGATGACGCTAAAGATTGTGCTCCAGCATGTGTATACACATGCACATACACCCCCGACATGTGAACAGAGAGAGAGTGTGTGTGTATGTGTGTGTGTGAGAGAGAGAGAGAGACAGAGACAGAGACAGAGACAGAGAGAGAGAACTTAATGGTGAACTCTACCCCAACGAAACTTCTGTTTTGCTCCTTTTTAATTTAGCAATGTACGAAGGGATGGGTTTATTTACGGCATTTTTCATACATATGTGTCATTGTACTTTGTTCTTACCCTTCTCCCTTCCCCACTGCATCCCCTCCCCACTCTCTCGTTGATCCTGTCCCTCTCCCCAGTGTTCTGCGATTTCATGTCATCTGTAATCCTCTGGCTTCTCTTCCCTGCCTTTAAATATCTTACTTCAGTCTCAGGGTCCCCTTTCTACTTCCATCACATACACACACATCACCACCACCACAATCACCACACACCACACATACCACATGGACACACACACACACACACACACACACACACACACACACACACAGCACCACCACCACACACCACACATACCGCATGGACACACACACACACAAATACACACACACACACACACACACACACACACACCACACCACACCACACACCACATGGACACACATATAAATACACACACACACACACACACAAACACCATGTGAACACACACATATAAATACACACACACACACATACACACACACACATACACACACACACACACACACACACACACACACACCACATGGACACAGGCATTCCTCCAAATGAGACAAAGCATGAGAGAGTTGCCTTTCTAAATCTGGCACTTCACTTTAGTTCCATCCACTTTCCTGAAATGTTAGGATTTAATTTTCTTTACAGCTGAGGACAAGCTCTGATGTGTAAATGCACCACATTCTCTTTATCTAACTGAACACACCGCAGACATACTTACACATCTGGGTTTGCTGCTGTCATCAGTAAGAAGTGGAATCGGCCTGGATGCTATTAACAGACAAATGAGTAAGGAACACGAAACTTCCTTGTTTCTGAAAATGACTGTTTAATTGTTTGGATGGCCACGGTGACTGTCCGGATCTCATTCTAAGCAGATTTTGGCTTCTGCCTAATACATAAGAAAATGAGCAAGGGAATCTTTCCTGACTATCATATTTACTGTGTCTTTTTCTTTTTCACATTCCAGCAAACAGAATTTTTGGAAGCTTAGTAAATTGAAACTTAATAACAAGAGTTCAGAAACTTCCGACTTAATCAGACAAGTAGGCATTGGGTTTAATTGACTCTTATCTGCCTAAGTACGTTGAAGACTTAAGTTATCCGAATTCTTCATCATCTGCTCTTAGCAGGGTTTCTAAGCCTCTTTTCTCTAAATTGGTCCACTCCTGCCCCTATGCACAGCAATTTCCAGGGGGACTCTCTGGGAATTCAGCATCAGGTGGCAACGCTGTGAAGCCTTACCCTTGTCAGAGTCAAATAACCCCACAGCTGCTTCTCTTCTCATTTTAACTGCAAATTATTAATGTAAGAAAATTATGCTAGCAAATATGGTAATCACCGTCAGATTTTATTAGTCTTCGCTTGTTTACACTTCTATTTCAACAATGAAATATTAACAACCATTTTGGTAAATTAATTTATATTTCCAAAGAGTGATCACGAAAATTCAGCAAAATATTAGGCCAGCAGCTGGATCTCACGGGTGAGTAAAGGAAGGAGGAAGTCCTGTTGGAGAAAAGAGAGCCGTTTTCCTTGGGTTCCCGGTGTTTTTATCTGAGGCTGAAAAGCATGTGCCAGAGACAGAAACAGGGCTACCAGCCTCGAGTAAAGTTCTTTTGTCTGTGAAATCACTCTTCTGTTCACTCTATTGTGATAGAAAAACGATATCATCCAAATTTGAAGTGCGCTAAAACAAATACACAAGGTAGGGTTCCAGCAGTTTGATGAATTGGTGAAGTGTTTGGTTTCCAGTGTTGTAGCTACATCCAACTGAGTATTTGTAACCTGAGATGTTATTTGGGTAGCAATGCATTTATTTCCCAATTACCTCTTGGTTTAAGCAAAATACCCATTTAGACATATACTTTTGCTATAAAGTTGTTTTATTGTTAAAGAACTAAATCCATTGATTTGTTTATACATAATCCATTATAGTGTACAACCTGAATGGACTGAAGCCACAATATTAATTTTTTTATGTCAGAAAAAAATTGATTGTAGAAGCCAAGTTACTATCAGCCTAAAGACTAGTAAATTCTGTTTTACTCACTTCAAGCAGGCAAGCCAAGAATAATTAAGAATTAATAAAATCATTGTCTACATATTAAGGCTAATGATTCAAGATAATTACAAGTACTGTGGTGCCTACAGTTGCAGATGAATGGATTTTTCTAGTGACACAAAGGAATATAGATTCTGGATATGAAAGTGAAGTTATTGAACTAGCATGTATGTTCCTCTCAATCCCATGTGATGGCTGTTCTTTGTTGCCAACTTGACTATATCTGGAATAGTATACAATGGATATCTACAATCCAGAAATGGATGTGATCCAGATCTTGAGGCAGGAAGACACACCTTTAATCTGGGCCACACCTTCTACTGGAAGCCTACATAAGGACGTGAAAGAAGGAACATTTGGTTTGTTCTTTGCCTGCTTACCCTCGCCTTGTCAGTACATCCATTTCTTCACTAGTATTGAAGCCTACTTCTTTACGATTCCAGCATATACAGAAGACTAGCTGAGACACCCAGGCTAGTGGAACTGAACAGCTACTAGATTCTTGAACTTTCCATCCACAGCCAGCCAGCCTGTAAGTCATTCCAACAATTCACACAGAGAGGGAGAGAGATTTATTCCATAAGTTCTGTGACTCTAAAGAACCCTGACTAATAATACATCCCACTTGTAAAGATATCAAAAGTAGTTTGCTTCTTTGTGGGCAAGTAGCATGGAATGTCCACTATCTTGTCACAAAGAATTTCACCTCACCCTCTTGGCTACAACAGTGTCAAGAAAGATAAAAAGTAAAGGATATTCTACAGAATATTGTCCTAGTTCACTATGTTGATAGCATAATTTTACTAGTTACATTTCTCATTGATGTAACTAAATACCTGACAAGGACAACTTGGGGAATTAAGGATTTATTTGGCTCATAGTTTGGAGAAACAGTTTATCATGGCAGGGAAGGAAAGGGCACCATGTATGTAAAGTAGCTGGTCAGATTGTGTCCACAGTCAGGAAACAGAGATGAATGCCAGTGTTCAACTCACTTTCTCCAGTATACTTATTCTGGGAGTTTTGCCCATAGAATAGAGCTGTCTGTATTCAAACCAAGTCTTCTCTCCTCAGTTAAATCCCTCTGAAAATGCACTTACAGATGTGTCCAAAAGCTGCTCTCCTATGTTTATTTTATATCATGACCACTTGACAATCAAGATTAGTCATCAAAAGTCCACCCCTTGTCAAACTGACACCCAAATACATTGCTTTTCATCCATAATCTTTAACTCCAGGCTGTCATATGCACATGACCATTTCATAATGCAAAATGCATTCATTCATTCATTCCAATTTCTGAAGTCCCATAGTCTTTAACAATCTCAAAGTTGATTAAAAGTCCAAAGTCTCTTCTAAGACTCAAGGAACTCTTACAACTATGATCCCCTATAAAAATCAAAAAACAAGTTATACATTCCCAATATAAAATAGAAGAAATAAATGTTCCCATTCCAAAAGGTATGGATAGGGACATAGTAATAAAAATCAGGCCAAAAGAAAACTGAAACCACTCAGAGCAAACACCATGTTTGGTATCTGGGGTGCAGTATGACATCATCTGAACTCCAATTAACCTTACAGCTTCATCCCTCCAGTTCTGATACAGACAACATATGTGACCTCTCCCTTTGGCCAGCTCTACTTCATGCCTATAGCTTTCCCCAGAAGATGTCCCATAGTCCCAGGAGCCCCACTATCTTGGGATTACCATCAAAATAAGCTCATTATTATGAAGACATACACACAAATTAGTGACTTGAGTCTACTGTCTTTTCTACAATGTAAATTTCAGTACAGACTACAAACAATAATAATGCTAACACACTAACATAGATGGAACTTTTGCCTCTAAAACAATAAATAAATAAATAAATAAATAAATAAATAAATAAATAAATAAATAAATAAATAAATAAATAAATAAATAAAAGTTCTTATAAGCTTCAGGAGATTGACTTGGATCCATCTCTCACAGGTCAAAACAAACTGTAGTTAAGTCTTGCCAGTCAACAACCTGTTTCCCTACCTATCTATTCCTGTGGGGATGGAAGCTCTTCCCCTGTCTGTGATTTTAGGACACCCCTCTCCCAGTTGAAAGGACTGTGGATCTGGAAGTTTCAAATGTACACCTAAGAAAAAAATTTCTCCCCCTTAAAGTTCCTTAACTTTATTTCCTGTTCTTAATATACATCTGTTCCAGCAGATTTCCAACCAATTAAAGACTGCAGACTGTTCCAACTGCTGCCTGCATGGCCCCAGCCTCAGATGGTCTTGTAGGACCTGGACAGTGAATAAAGCAGCCTGCTCTTCCCGGACTTGGTCAATGTTCCAGCCTATTGAAAGGTCCCCATCAACACCCCAATGTCAGCAGGAAGTAGTTGTAGATAATTATATTACCCCCTGTCACTCATTCAACAACAGGGCCAGGATGTTAAGTTCTAAATCTGGGACATAGGACTGAGGATCTTGTGATTGATCAAGGCAGTGAAGTCACTCTTCCCTCTCTGTTTTTGGCTATGATTGCTCTGTTCTCTGTGCAGGTACCACTACCTTTATTACCAAATGTGCTCCTCAAGAACAGCTTTGGACTTAGGTCCCAGAGCCAACTCTGTTTTACCCTGCAACTTGGGATTTTTGAGGATGTGAGAATTGTGGTTAATGACTCTAAGTTGATGGGGGGAGAAAGATGCTTTTGTTCATCGTAAGTTTTCTGATTTCCTAAACTATACAAGACATGTAGATACCTTGCCTATCTATCTACTTCTCAACTGATTTCACTTCTAAGCCAGGATGTGTTTCTCTCTCTTATAGGACATTGGTAGCTGACTCCCTTAGAGAAAATAAAGACAATAAAAGGGGCCTTTAGTTTTTCTCTTTTGCCTCAGGAGATGATGAAACCCTCCCTGCTAAATTGACTACTACTAAAGAGAGACCTCCCCAAGGGGTCTTGTCCCAGGGCAAATATTCATTCATTGGAATCTGTTGGTTCTGTTATAGGGTATCCAGGTTGGTTTCCTTGTGTTCTTTTCTGAAAAAGGTGCTGTTTGTTCCCCAAAGGTTGTCCAAGATAAAATTTATGGACTGGTCTGTTTCTAATCCCACTCATAATTATACACAATACCTGACTGACAAAAAAAAACAAGAATTTTCTTGGTGGAATAAACAATTTTTAGTAGCAGAACACCCTGTTCCTTTTTGGTTTTCACCTGGATGGGTTGTCCCTATGTTTTTGGCGAAACCTTCACCTCATCCTATTCTTCAAAGACATTTATACGTTATTTGTGGTCACCAGTTATATTTACATTAAAAGGCCTCTGCAACCCTCCACAATCATAAGTGGCCTTCAGGCCTGTTACTGTTCCTTTTGCTGTGCTGAAGGTGGAGATTTTGGGTCTTTGCCTAGTGTAAAATCAAATTCTACTTACAAAATATCCTGTATTAATTAATTACTAACTGTATTGATCACACTTTTCCTCCAGGTAATTTCCTGATTGTTAGACAACATCTTTTTGTTTTGTTGCCTGTAAACTTACCTTTGCCTTGGTTCGATGATCCTGGTATTGATGCCTTGGAGACTGTTTTCCAAGCTCTTTCTCATCCAAAGTGATTTGCTGCAGCTTTGAATTGGGGTATTACTGCCCTAATATCTATTGCAGCTTCTGCAGCAGCATCTATCACTGCCCTGGTACAGTAAGTACATACAGCTGATTGTAGCTATAGTTTTCCTGCCTGGCCCAGGGTCAGGACAAATCTCTCTCACTCGCCAGTCCCACAGCTGCTCAGACCCAACCAAGTAAACACACAGAGACTTATATTGTTTACAAACTGTATGGCTGTGGCAGGCTTCTTGCTAACTGTTCTTATATCTTAAATTAACCCATTTCTATTAATCTATAAGTTGCCATGTGGCTCGTGGCTTACCGGTATCTTAACATCTTCTCATGGCAGCAGCTGGCAGCATTTCTCTGCCTCAGCCTTCCACTTCCCAGAATTCTCTTCTCTCCTTGTCCTGCCTATACTTCCTGCCTGGCTACTGGCCAATCAGTGTTTTATTTATTAACCAATCAGAGCAACACATTTAACATACAGAACATCCTACAGCAGCTGATCATGTTAATACTTTATCCAAAAATGTTTCTCTGGCACTTGTAACACACACACACACACACACACACACACACACACACACACACAAATATAAAGAGTAAATAAAAAGGGTTAATGTTTTAAAAGAGACTGTATTATACATGGGCACTCAAACTCAGAACATAAATATCCGACTCAGTCTCTTGTCATGTAGCTTATAAACGGATTTGTGTTACCCCTTTGTCATATAATGGCACTGATTTTACTTGGAAGCAGATTCAGGCACATATTAAGGAAATTTGAAATAGTTCTGATTTAGATATTAATATTCTTGATTTACATCATCAGATTTCTACTATCTCACATGCTCACTTACAAATGTCCTCTCCAGAAGGGATTGCTGCCTTTTTCTTCGATCCAGTCTTATGTTTCTGCTGGGGATTTGGGGTCTTTTATTGTTAATCTGGTCATTACAGTAGGATTATTTTTGATCCTTCTTATTCTTTTCCCAGTCATCATCAAATATTTGAGTTCTGCCTTGCATGCTGTGATCCCTGACATCCACCTCATTATTTAAAAAAAAAAATTTAAAGGGAGATGTCAGGAGCTGAGCAGTCTAGTCTCAGATCAGTATGTGATCACCTGTCCAATGGGTTTCCTCATGGCAAGACACCCACAGGAACTGATTTTTACTTGGCAAGGACCAGTAAACCACAGAACAGCTTAGGAATTTGCAAAAATTCATGCACCTTGTGGGCTCTTTTCTCTCTCATTATATTGTTGATTCTTTGGGCAGTTTTTAGTTTTATTTTGTCAGTCACACATGCAACAGCTATAATTTTCCCTGGAAATTCTGTTCTTTTTCAAATGTTTTTCCCTTTGTATCAACAGAGGGCTAATGCTTCTCAAATCTCTTATCTGGAATTACTAACTACAACTCCTAATCCTGGGAACTTTTCTGACTCAATAGAGACAGGTACATATGAGAAAACAACACTTGAAACATTAACAATATCTCAGTGTTCTGGGAAGGAGAGTAAGGCATGTATGCACAGGATAGGGAAAAGGCCTCAAGAATACACATAGTGTCAACTTTTGAGAGTAAGTTCCCTGGACACCAGCATATGGCATCTAGTGTGATTTAATGTGAAAAAATGCAATGTAAAATATGGGATGGATAGATCCACATTTACCATACACCAGAGCTTATATTTGTGGAAGAGGTATAGTATAGTGAGAGGGGAAAAGAGTGCCTTATTAAAGTCTGCTTTTTATAGAGAGATTGAGACATGGGACCCTCTTGTAGAAAAGGGAAATGTATAAAAGTATGTCTTGTAGACATGAAAGAATTGTCTGTGTTTGAATATTGTTATCCTTAAAGCATTGTACCCATGTCTACTACTTCTAAACTTTGTAACGACAAGTAGCTGCCGGATGACATAAGTGCTGTGAAAGCAGGAAGTGTCTGGCTCCATATTTAGTTAAGCCTGCAGCAATGCTGACCTCTGTGTCTAGATTAAGATTATGAAGGGAGTGGGAAGATGTATTTGGGGAAGCATAAATGGGAACAATGGGGGCTTTTATAATGATTACAATGTATTTTTTTAAATATGACATATTTCAGTCATTAGATGAGGTTTCTAGCACGACAATTAGTGTGTCTGGCCATCCTATCACCAGAGTAGGTCATTTTGGGCTGTCTTTCGACCATTGCCAGTAGTTTTTTGTGGAGGTACCCTTGTGGATTTCTGTGGACCTCTCTAGCACCCTGCTTCTTCCTGTTCTCATGTGGTCTCCATTGACTGAGGGAACCGGATGCACAGATCCACAGCCAGGCCCCAGATGGAGCTCCAGGAGTCCAATTGGCGAGAAAGAGGAGGGTTTGTATGAGCGAGAATTGTTGAGAATTGTTGAAACCAAGGTTGGAAAAAGCACAGGGACAAATAGCCAAACGAATGGAAACACATGAACTATGAACCAATGGCTGAGGAGGCCCCAACTGGATCAGGCCCTCTGGATAAGTGAGACAGTTGATTAGCTTGTTCTGTTTGGGAGGCATCCAGGCAGTGGGACCGGGACCTGTCCTCAGTGCATGTGCTTGCTGTTTGGAACCTGGGGCTTATACAGGGACACTTGGCTCAGCCTGGGAGAAGGGGACTGGACCTGCCTGGACTGAATCTACCAAGTTGAACTCAATCCTCAGGGGAGTCTTTGCCATGGAGGAGATGGGTATGGGGGGGGGGGGGTGGGAGGGGGGAGAACAAGGGAATCCGTGGCTGATATGTAAAATTAAATTAAATTATACAATAAAATAAATAAATAAATATGACATATTTCTTAAAAATCAAAAATAGGAGCCAATAATAAAGCTGTTCATATAAGCCTGGTAGAAAAAAAACTCTGTTGAAGTATAAATAATGATGGTTCAAACTATTCTGGGCCATTTGAATGCATTCCACCTGGTGGTCAGAATCTTTCCTTGTGTCAACTCATCTCAGGACCTGAATCCAGGCTGGATGCCAGCATTAAATATTAGTTTTCAACATTACATTCTTCTCTCGAATACTCTTATGCCCTGGGAAATTTTTTCCAAGACTCATTTATTGATGGATTGCTTGGTTGGTTGGTTGACTCATTGATTCATTGATTGATTGACTGATTGGAGACAGGGTTTTTCTATATAACCCTGGTTGTCCTAGAACTCACTATGTAAACCAGGCTGTCCTTGAACTCACAGAGACCCACCTACCTCTGCCTCTGAAGTGCTGGGATTAAATGCATGCACCAACACACCTTACTTTACAGAACGTTCTTTGTAAAACATAGTCTTACTTCATTGTCTAGGCTGGTATGGAGATCAGTGTACAGCCTAACCTGGCTTCCAATTCATGACCTTTTTTTTTTTTTTTTTTTTTTTTTTGAGACAGGGTTTCTCTGTGTAGCTTTGTGCCTTTCCTGGAACTCGCTTTGTAGACCAAGCTGGCCTTGAACTCACAGAGATCCACCTGCCTCTGCCTCCGGAGTGCTAGGATTAAAGGCATGCGCCACCACTGCCTAGCTCAATTCATGATCTTTCTTAGGGCCCAAAGTATGAGTTTATGGGAGTGTGCCACCACACCTATATGCCCAAGAAAATTTTTGAAGAAGGGATAACATTATTTTTCTTTATTACTCAAAAACTGAACATAATTCTTTTACATAACAAAGTGTATAAACAAAGTGTTTCAGAAAAAACCTTCATAATCTATTTAAAGGCACTGTGAAACTAAGTAACAGATGTAAATTATTTTTGAGGAAGGTCTTACTTACAAAGTCATGTTCCTAGAATGCACTATGTATCTTAGGCTAGCCTCAAACTCAAGATCCTTCTGCTTCAGTCTTCAAGAGAATGGATTACAGGTGTGCCATCATATCTGCACAGAATTGAATTTATTTCTACCACTTCTAATCTCTAAAAACACGCCAGTGTAGATTTCCCATAGTAATTTCAAATTTTATTATAAGTTGTCTTTGAAATCTTTTTTTTATTCATTTGTGAACAGAAATGATAAAAGAAACCCCAGAGTAGGTTTCTATATAGATATGTTAATTTAAAGTAAATTATTTGCATTTGTTAGACTTTTCTGTTCTCCTGAGATAAGATTTAGTATTAAACAACCTCTTTTCACCAATGGCATGCTGTTGGGATACGGCTCTAAAGAACAGAATGATTTTTTAATGTAAAATTTTATTTTTGAATTAGACTAATATTTTACTCAAAGAATTAAAAAATTATAGACAACCAAAATAAATGATGAAACATTCAAAAATTAATATTTTATTATTTTCTAAAAACTTTGAAAGCATATACAGAACTCATTTAAGTCTTAAAATTATTCTACTTCAACATGTCAGAAGACAGACTGTTAATTTTACATAGTTGCTGCCCTCGGCAGAGAAAGCTCGTAGACATTCAAAATCTGTTCTAAAACGTTCACTTTTCTCCTATGAGTGTAGCTTGGCTTAATTTTTAAAGAAATTTCAATTTAAATAAAAGTGATTAGAGGTTAAAATTCAACAGTCCCTGAAGGTTACACTGGGATCCACATTTGTCATCTCTTTGAACATTTTTCTTAAACAAAATCCCATTTTAATGTAGCAAAACCCATGAGGAAAACATGAATCAAAAACCCACAAAATCTTTGGAAAGAAAGCATAGACACACATCTAAACACTGAAAGAAATGGATTAAGACACTTTAAGCCCTTAAAATAACATATCTGTCTAAATAGCTAGTGGAACTGTTTCTAAAGATTACCTAAGGATTCCTATGTATTAGCTCATTAATTATTTTTTAAAAGGAAGTCAAGGATGGTTTATTCTGCACCTAACATGGCCTAGGAACATGAATTCTGGTTTACCAAACATGTTCTACCATAAAAGTACTTAAGCCAACTTCTACAGTCTTAGAACAAAAATTAGTCATAAAATTAATGCACTTGCCTAGTGCATTGGTGGGGACAGCCGCTCAGCAGGTCACATCAAATTGGGAGGAGACTACTGTATGTTGCAGATGTTATGACATTCTCAACTTTGGGGTTGGTAAAAGCTAGTGGTTGCTAAGAATCCATTCCCAAAGTTTTACCTGATAGTCAAAGGAGTATAATACTAGATTCAGAGGTAAGTGATAAGTGGGTATTAGGTGAACTAAATGAGCAAATGAGAATTTCAGCTGTCAATCTGAAACAGTACAAAAACCCACAATCAGGAAATTTTAATCTGATCTCAGTCTTCAGAATCTTTAAAATTGGTATGACTTTTTCAGGGACTGTTGGTTCACAGTTCCCCCAGTGGACAAGCATCAGTTCTGTTTTCAGTTTTGTTTGTTGTTTGTTTATTTTGTAGGCAAAGATCAAATGCTATTTTCTGTCTCGCAACATTAGGGAGGCTCATTCCTAGAATCTAATAAAGATAAGCCTGAGTTGAATCAGCAGGAAGTTAGTCTTTAGGGGAGAGAAGTTGTTTTAAATTCATTAAGGAGGAAGTTTGTAGATCATATTAACATCATTAACTATCAGGATCTAATCTGGAGTTTTCTTTCTTATGCTCTCAGCATCTGTATTAACACTTGCATGGATGTGTAATAGAAGCGTTGTATCTGAAGTTAAACCCATCAAGAACGTAGCGCAATCTAAAGAACTAAAAGTACCACAAGAGGGAAATAGACATTGTTAATCAATGAAAAATTCTCTGTATGTAACAGCACACTAACTAGACTAACTACATATTTTTCCTGTGTGTTCATTTTTTTTATCTTCTATAAAATAGTTCATCTGATGTCTGTAATATTTCAAAATAGCCGGGTGGTGGTGGCGCACGCCTTTAATCCCAGCACTCGGGAGGCAGAGCCAGGCGGATCTCTGTGAGTTTGAGGCCAGCCTGGACTACCAAGTGAGTTCCAGGAAAGGCGCAAAGCTACACAGAGAAACCCTGTCTCGGAAAAAAAAAAAAAAAAAAAGAAAATATTTCAAAATATTTGCTTATCAAGCTTTTTGGCTTTTCTTCTGGCCAGTTAGAAGTCATAGCCATAACTTCATATGGGATAACCAGTTCTAATTTTAGGAAAGATTTGTCTTTAATAACCAGATTATTTTGATTCTTTTTGTGATCAACGATTTTTATTTGTCCTGTTACTTTACTAGTTACAGTTTGGGGAAATAAGTGGATAGTAACATTGTAGATGAAATTAAATAACAATATAGTATCATTTCTTTGCCATACAATTATCCTTTCCCAATATACTAAATACTATTAGTACCAGGGATAGGCAAGAGGCAAGACTTGTGCAAAATCAGAATTTTATAGGTTTGGTAAACATAGCAAAATGCTAATTTTATTTCACAATGAGAAAGAGGAATGGGACTCCATGGGAGTCTTTTTGTAGTATTGGCCATCTACTTCTCATTGGGAAAGTATGAGTGTTGTTTAGTACTTTTCTAATCCCTGCTAGTTGTACTAGGGAATACCATGAAAACTTAGCCAGAGAACATGGGCTCTTGGGTGATTTGCAACTGGTATTTCTCCATCCACTTTCTTATCCCATACCTTCTTCTATCCTCCTCCCCACCTTCAGGGAATTGTTTCCCCCTCTTACTGGCCCTTTTCCAGCTTGCTGGGTTTGATATACATTCATTCCCAACAGGTACACAAAAGTTAGAAACTAGGATCAACATATGAAAGAAACTATGCTGTGTTTGTCTTTCTGAGCCTGGATTATATCACTTAATACTTCCCAGATACAACCATTTTTTCTAAAATTTCATATACTTGAGGCCTGGTAAAATCCCATTGCATATATGTGCCATATTTTCATTATCTGTTCATGAACTGATAGAAATCTAGGCTGATTCCATGTCTTTATTATGCACAGAGCAGGAAAAGACACAGATGGCCATTTCTATTGCAAGTTATGGACCCCATTGGCTGTATTCCATGGTATGGTATAGTTGGGTCTTATGTGAGGTCTGTCTTTAAGCTTTGAGAACCTTCCTGACTGATTTCCATATCATCTACATACCAGTGTACACTCCCACCAACAGTGAATAGGAAAAGTCCCTCTTCCTCCTCATCCTTACCAACTTTGGTTGTCATTTGTCTTCTTGATGATAACCATTATAAAGGAGTGAGATGGAATCTCAAAGTAGTTACAATTTGTATTTCTCTGATGGCTAATGATGTTGAACACTTTTTAAAATGTTGATTAGCGGTTTGTTTATTGTCTTTTTCACTCTTCTTCTTCTTTTATGGGGGCAGGGTCTAATATGTACTTTGAGGATTCTCTATTTAGTTCCAAAAGTGATTTTTATTGGATAGTTTGTCTACAGGATGTTTAGTTTCTTGAGTTCATTATACATTCTAGATACAAACCCTTGGTCAGGTGTGTAAATGAACAAAGAATTGATTCCATTCTGTAGGCTGCCTCTTCACCTGATAAGTTTTCTTTGCTGTTTGGGAGCTTTAAATTTGTTGACTATTGGTCTCATTTCCTGAGTAACTGGAGTCTTGGGCACAAAGTCCTCAGCTATGTCTGTGTCTTGAACTGTGCTTCCTACTTTTGCATATAGCAGTTTCAGAGCTTCCGGACTTATATAAAGGTTCTCGATCCAGTTGGGGTTAGTTTGGGGGGCAGAGTGAGAGATAAGGATCTAGTTTCATTCTTTTACAAACTGAAAATCAGTTTTCCCAGCCCATTTGTTGAAGATTTTGTATTTTCACCAATGTGCGTTTTTGACATCTTTGTTAAAAAAAAAAAAAAAATCAGGTTGTTGTCATTGTGTGGACTTTTATCTGGGTGCTCTACTCTATTCCATTGATTTATATGTCTGTGGGGTATTTATTTTGCCAATGTTACTTTGTTTTTATTACTATAGTGCTGTTGTATAATTTGAAATCAGGTATAGTGATACTTCCAGCATTATTCATCTTGTTTGGCGTTGCTTTGACTATTCAGAGTCTCTTATATATCGATACACATTTTCAGATGGATTTCTCTATTTCTGAAGAATGACACCGGAATTTTGATTGGGATTGTTCTAAATTTCCAGTTTACCTTTATTAAGATGGTAGTTTTCACATTATTGATTATTGATTTTTCCAGTCCATGAGCATGAGAAGTTTTTCTATCATCCATTATCTCCTTAAAATCCTTTCTTCAATATTTTAAAGTTTTCATTATAGCAGTCTTTTAATCCTTATTTAGGTTTAGTATTGTAAATGGAATTGTTTCACTGGTTTCCTTCTCGAGATGTTTGTCATTGGTATAGGAGAAAGGTACTTATTTTGTGTGTTAATCTTGTATCCTTATACTTTTCTGAAAGTGTTTTAACAGTTCTGTGGTTTTCTAGTATAGACTTTGGGATCTGTTACATATCCATCTGCAAACAGAGAGATTTGACTTCTTCCTTTCACATTGTATCTACTTTTATTCACTTCTCTTGTCTTCTTGCTCTAGCTAAGACTCCAATTCTACACTGAATAATAATGGAGAAAGAGGGTCTAGCTCCTGATTTTAGTGGAAATTCTGGTTTTTCTCACTTTGTATTATATTGATAGATGTTTGTCATATGTAGCCTTTATTGTGTTGAGATATGGTCTTTCTATTTTGACTTTCTTTAGAACACTTAACATGGAGGGATACTGGAGTTTGTCAAAAGCCTTTCCTGCGCCTATCAAGATGACAGTGCAATTTCTGTCCCTGAGCCCATTTGCATCGTATAACATTTATTGATTTGCATATATTGAGCCACCCTTGCATCTATGAATAAAGTCAACTTGATCACGAGGAATAATCTTTGCCATGCATTCTCAAATTCAGTTTGTAATATTTTGAAAATTTTTGTATCTATGCTCATCAGAGAGCTTGTGTCTACCATTTATGATACTTCTTTATCTGGTTTTGGTGTCAGGATAATTGCATCTTTATAAAAAGAGTTCAATAATGTTCCTCAATTTCTTGCTTTAAAGAATAGTTTGAGACATGTTGTTGTTAGTTCTTCTTTGAAGATCTAATAAAATTCACCAGTGAACCATCTGTACTTTTTTAGTCAGGAGATTGTAAATCATTGCTTCAAAGGATTATTTTTCTTTATTATGCGTGGATGTTTTGTCTGCATGTATGTCTATGTACCACATGCATGAATACATTGCCCACAGTTGCCATAAGAGGGCATTCAATCTCCTGAAACTGCAGTTATAGGTAGTTATGAGCCACCACAGGAATGCTGAGAATTGAACCCAGGTCCTCTGGAAGAACATCCAGTACTCTTAACCACTGAACCACCTCTCCAGCTCCCCATTCTCATTGTTTTTGTGGATCTGTTGAAAACCACCAGAAATTCTAGAATGACAAAATCCCTGAGGTGATTCTGATAGGCCTACCTCCAAGATGGCCTACTTTCACATTCTAATCTCCACTGAGAATGAATAAACAATTTAGAGAGAATCTGTATTGTGTGTGTTCAAATATTTTGAAGCAAGACTCATAGGATTTTGTTGGTGGTGGTGGTGGTAACTCTTAGAATTCTATCTTTAAAACACAAAGTTCCATGTAGGAAATATCATACACTTGGCCCTTGTTTGAGGAATGGCCACTCTTAAGTTTTCTCATTTCAAATGAGATGGCCTTCTCTTGACTCCATCTCCCTAGTCTTCCTAGCCTATCACCCCATGTGTTGCTGGACCTGAGTTTTGGCTTTGTACCGCTCAAAAGTCAATATTTGGGAGCTGAGACTTGATGGAAAAGAAATAATTTTTATTCAAGGACTTTCTCCTTGAAAAACCAGAGGGACCATCACCTTCAAAACTGCATCTTGAGAGACTCTACTACATAGACAGAGAAAAGAGATACCCAGAGACAATGGACAGGAAGGCTAAATGATGAGTGATGTCTCTGTCCTATTGGGCATGTGTCTATATCCTTTTCAATCTGGTCAGAACATTATTAGCAACCTTGGCTTCTGGTCCTCTATCTTTTGTTAGTTGATACACAAGATTAAGTAACAACAATAAGTATTACAACAATAAGTATTACACATTCTTTTCTTATCTGAAGCTCAGCAGGTGTTCTGGGTGTAGTAAATCTGGAAAAAAAACAGATTATTCAACACTAACCATTGAATCTGATCTGTAAAACTGGATAATGCATACCAAATGAGGGGTAGGGGTGTAGCTCAGTCAAGAAATTGCCTAATCACCAGTGTGGTGATGTTCACCTTTAATCCTAGCATTCAGCAGACAAACACAAGTGGATCTCTGAGAGCTGCAGGGCAGCCAGGGCTATATAGTGAAACCCTATCTCAAAAAAAAAAAAAAAAAGAAAAAAAAGAAAGAAAGAAAGAAATTGTCTAATATGCACAAATCACTAGTTTTGATCTCTGGCACCACAAACAAAAAAGATAATAATTTACATAATGATAACATATATGTGTGTTACATTATGAAAAACTGAATGACATAAGGAAAGCAAACAACCAACACAAGTATCTTTTACAACTCTCTATCTCCTACAATTTCCAAATTGTTCATCCCACCATTCCATTGCTCTGATTGGACTACTCTTATTTTATGCTATGCCTGAGTTGGAATAATAATCAATATGGTCAAAAAGTATACCAAAGAGTATGGGGAGCTGATGGTGAGCTTTGGGACAGGATTGTTTCATCCTGTCAACAAACTGTTTTCCCAAGCCAGATAGAGACACTTTAGGCACTGAGGACAATATAGTTTCTGTGAGATATTATGTATATCTTGTTTGTGCTTTTGTTTTGAGTTTTTGTCATGCTTGAGATCAGAATCAGGGCTTTGTGTGTGTCCAACAAGTATTATATTACTGAGCTATATCCTCAACCATATTTGCTTTTGTTTTTTTTTAATAACCCTGCCCCAAAGACCAATCAATCAGTTAAAGTGGTGATGACCAGTCAGTGTTTGTTAATGAGGAATAACTCAAGAAAAAGTTTAGGGGACCTGTCTGTGGGAACATATCCTTCTTGAGCTGTGTAAGTTTTGAGGATAGGTAATCTAACCTGAAAATGTACTAGGCCACAATGGTCACTGTATGTGAAAATATGCTAGGCCATGGTGGTCATGGTATGTGAAAATGTGCTAGACTGTGAAGGTCATCTCACATGAAAATGTGCTAGGCGGTGGTGGTCATCTCACATGAAAATGTGCTAGACTGTGGTGGTCATCTGAATCAGCCTGAGAAAACAAAGGAATGGAATTTTGTTGTTAACAGTTGCTTTTTTTTTTCCCCCAAGCACTGTAAGACCCAGGTCAAGTTCATCCAGCATCACCTTGCCAGCCAGACTTGGCTCTCATGAATACTCTTTACCCTCCTCCTTTACAGAACATAGCTAAATTAACAGTAGGTCATATTTCCTGCTGGCTCCCTTGCTCAAGCAGCTTTATCTGGGTAGTAAATACAAGCATTTACTTGCTGTCCAGTATTTACTTGACAAGTATACCCCTTGTCGTCCAATGAGACTTCTCATGTCCCGTTGCTATACCAAGTACAAGCATCATCTTATCCTCACAAAACCTCCTGAAGTAGGTGTGATTTCAGTCCCATTTTATAGAAGCTTATTTGCTTCTTTATTTGAAAAGGAAAGGATGGCAGGAGAAGAGTGACGATGCTTAGGGCCACCCGGCCTACCATCTTCAGCTCCAATGACAGGTCTCTTACAACGTATGTAGTGTGTCCCTTCTATGTCTCTTTATTCTGGTTTGATGAATCAATTTTCTTAGCTTCTTCATTTTTTTTCTATGTAGACTCAGCCCAAATATGGCTAGAATGTTGGGGAGGCTCCCTTAATTTAGCAGCTTCAAGATCTGAAAATGACTTCAGTTTGAAAACATTGCTCTTTATGTCGTTAAACAAGCAAGAATCTGGTATATGATACATCCACTCAGTTACCAAATTCAGAGTGCAGTGTGTGATGAAAAATCCCAAAATGCTCTGTAATTCATGCCAAAGAAAACTTAAGATATTTATGAACATTATTTATAGGAAAGCTCTGCCCTCAGCAAGTTATAAAATGTTATCAGTGTTCTTGATTCTAGTCTTGTTTCTTAGAAGGATTGTCTCCATGAGAGCTGAGGTGCTGTACTTGACATAATACCATGTCAAGGTGGCTTCAAGTCTAAAGGGAACTGGACACAATCACCTCTTAAGGTTTTTTTTTCTGACACTGGTAAGTATTCCCTGTGCGTAATGGTGAAAGCACATCTGACTAATTGGATATCATCTCTGGAAAGCCTCTATAAAAATGGCCCATCCTGTAACCAGACTACAACCCACAGCTCCAGAGAAGCTAGCTAACAAGGAGGACCCTAAGAGGAACACATACATAGTCCAGCGAAGGAGAAATAGATGAGATCTACATGAGCAAACTGGGGTTGGGGGGGGGGTAATGGAGGGCAAGGGATGGGGGATGAGAACATAAGGAAATGAGAGGTTCAAACTGGAATAGGGACAGAGTGGGAGAGCAAGGAAAGAGATACCATGATAAATGAAGACATCATGGGAATAGGAAGAAACCAGGTGCTAGGGAAGTTCCCAGGAATCCAAAAGGATGACCCCACCTTAGACAACTAGCAATAGTCGAGAGGGTGCCTGAACTGGTCTACTCCAGTAACCAGATTAGTGAATACCCTAACTGTCATCATAGAGCCTTCATCCAGTGACTGATGAAAGCAGATACACAGATCCATGGCTGGGTGTCAGGCTGATCTCTAGGAATCCAATTGATGAGAGAGAGGAGGGATCCTATGAGCAAGGGACATTGAGATCTTGGTGGGAAAACATACAGAGACAGCCAGCCAAACTAGTGGAAACGCATGAACTGTGGACCAATAGCTGTGGAGCCCCCATGGGACTGGACTAGGCCCTCTAGATAGTCCAGGCAGTTGTTTAGCTTGAACTGTTTGGAGGCCCACAGGCAGGAGGATCAGGATCCATCCCTGGTGCATGAGTGGGCTTTTTGGAGCCCAGTGCCTAAGTTGTGAGACCTTGTGCAGCCTTAGTGCGGGGAGGAGGGGCTTGGACTTGTCTCAACTGAATGTACCAGGGTCTGCTGCTACCCCATGGGAGACCTTGCCTTGGAGGAGGTGGGAATGGGGGCTGGGTTGGGGGGGGGAAGGCTAGGGGGCAGGAAGAGGGAGGAGGGGGAATCTGTGGTTGTTATGTAAAATGAATAGAAAATGTCTTAATAATAAATTTTTTTTTGAAAAATGGCACATCCAAGCCACGCATGAAAAGAGAAGCAGCTTTAGGGATTACACAGGACAGAGTTAGATAAGGACCTGTGCTTTGCCAGGAAACTAGCTCTGTATGTGTTTGACTTAGACCCCTTAGTTACAACTCTCAGATACTGCCCAAGCTTACCAGAAAATAGGAAGAAGGGGGAGTTTTTAGAAGTGACTAAGGATCTCACAAAATCCAATAGCATCAATGTAGGTAGGTCTGAAAGGGGGTGGATGAGAAAAGAACAGCACTAAGCATTTCTCATTTATGTTCATATTTGTACAGCCTTCCTGGCTCTCTCTTCACTGGTTTCTTGGCTTCCAGATCTCTTTTGTAATGAATATACCCACTTTCTGTTTTCTGGATATGCCAGGGCTGTTATACTCTTGAACTCAAGGGTGGCTGTGATTACACAGACAAGACCTGCACTAGATTGGACTTGTCAACATCCTGTCACAGAGTAAGGATAAGCTCATGAGGCCCAACTGCTTTCTGAGGCACTATAGGCAGTTGATGGTTACTAAGAGAAAGAGATATTCTCTTCAGTGTCTATCCACTGGCAAGGTGTCCATGCCAATGAAATTCATTGAGTCGCCATTTAAAAAGCATGAGAATAGAAGGATCAGTTAGGAAAAGAATCAGAGGGGAACAAGAAAGGGGAATGAAAGTATGATCAAATTCCATTATATACTTGTAAGAAATATCATAATGTTGTATGGCTGACTTCCTAAGGAGACACCATACATACACACACACACACACACACACACACACACACACACACACACACGTTATGGGATAATGCTTTTGTACACTGGTTTAATAAAACATTGATTGGCCAGTGGCAAGGTAAGAAGTATAGGCGGGATAAGCAAGCAGACAAGGAGAATTCTGGGAAGAGGAAGGCTGAGTCAGAAGATGCCAGCCTACCACCCAGGGAGCAGCATGTAATGACATACAGGTAAAGTCACACAACACATGGCGATATATAGATTAACAGAAATGGGCTGAGTTTAAGTGTAAGAGCTAGTCAGTAGTTAGGCCTGAGCTAATGGCCGAGCAGTTTTAATTAATAAAAGCCTCTGTGTATTTACTTGGGGGATGCAAGTGGGAAAGATTTGTCCTGACCACAGGCCAGGCAGGATACAGGAAAATGTCCAGCTACACACACACACACACACACACACACACACACACACACTCACACACACACACTCACACACTCCATAAAGAGACCCTACAATAGGCCAAAGTAACAACCCCTGGTGGGAGGTCTATGGCTGGAGTTGCTGATGGCCTGGGTACAGCAGGCATCCTTGACAACCTGAATGTTACTCATAAAACAAAAAGAATGAAACATGGTGACACAAATGTAGCTATGCCAGAGATGTTGGGTGCCATCTTGAACTCATTTTCTTCCCTGTTTTGCACATAGAATTCTTTGAATTTAGTATCTTCCTAAAAGATCCTGTTTGAATATGACCAGGATACTTCTCTTCTTATAACTGTTCAGTAGTTCCCATGGCATTGAAATCAAAGACAAAATTTCTTCATGTGGTTGAAGGAGGCACCTAAGAGTGTGACTTCTAGACACAATGCAACCAGTGTAGTCATGAACTCATAGCACCTGGGATTACCTGAACTGGGCTGCCAGAGAAAGGCCCTCTCAGCATCTGTTTGTGTACCTTAAGTATATTTGTGTAGCTCTCTTGCACTTGAACAGAAATCTTTCCAATCTTCTATCAACCTCTGACTTCACCTCCTCAAAATAACTCATGGATGGGGATGGGCACATGGGACTTCACCCCCTTGGTGCTGAGTAACAGGCTACTGGTGGACTCTGGGAGAGGAGGAACCACTGTCTTCAGTTGTGTATCTGCTGATGGACTCACCAGACTCCACCGGAGAGTTCTAACGCTGAAGCCACACAGCTATTCCTGTCAAACCCAGAGGGACTCAAAGAAAACAAAAAGACATGAATTGGGAAGATTAGAAGAAAAGAGGGGAAGTACTTATGGGAGGGAATCGGATGAGAGAAGGTAGGGGTGAGGTCAATCCAAATGCATTGTACACGTGCATAAAAATGTCAAAAGAACAAATTTAATTTTTACAATTTTTTTTAAAACTATGACTTCTATAGTTCCATACTCTCTCACCTGACTGTCATATTGATCTCCTTTCAGATAAATAAATATGCCCTGTTGTCTGTCACCTGCAAGTGGACAGAAGGTCACCCTGTGTTAAACATCTCATTCTACTTTTCCTACTCATATATTTTCATTTTCTGTTTAAATACCTCATATTCTAGAAAATTTTCCAAAATCCCCAATCCAGAGTTTAATATTCCTCCTGTGTACATCCATGGTAATCCACATTTTCCATGGCACCATATGTAATATTCATTCACTTATTGATCTCCTGCTATATATAGGCTGTGTTCCATAAAAAAATCAGGCTTATCTGAATGTAGAGTTATATCTAGTGTCTAAGACAGATTAGGTCCTAAAGAAGTATTTATTGCACAAATATCCTAAATGTATTTGTGTATCTTTCTTGTCCTCAGACAGAAATCTTTCCAATCTTCTATCAACCTCAGACTTCACCTTTTCAAATAACTCCCTGCTTCTCATTATCTTCCAAGGATGGTTCTTTTCAATAAGAATAACAACATGGCCACTGCAAAATAGCCACACCACACTAGAGGAGAGCAGAGAGGAAACACTTTTACTCTAGTCTCTTGCTTCTTTCTAGAGCTTCCCTGACAGACCACACTCTAGGACTCCATGTTTGAGGCATGATTTACATACTCCTGAAACTCCAAACAGTTCCCCTGAAAACAAAGAATGTTTCTGATTTTACGAACACCTCCCTAGCCACAGAAAAACCCCAGTCTCAGAAACAGATGTGATATTATAATTTGTAAAGTCACATAGTGCTAGATAGAGATCAATAAGCTTTTTGATGACACCCCACCTGGCTCTGAAGTCTTCTAGTTGGGGAAACCAAGATACAAGAGATGTGTCTTACCTTCAGTCATGAACCTTTAAAATGAAGAAACTAAGAAAAAGCCCAGAATTCACAACTTCTTCCTCTTTTCACTGTATGAAGAATTCACCTAAAATAAAACATATCACTATAAATGTGAAGCTCTCAGAGCACCCAAACTCCAAAGTTCCACGAGGAATACTCTCTTTGGTGCTGGACACAGATCCCTGCTGTCCTTACAGCTAGAGAGCTCGCATTCCCTGACCTCAGCTCTTGCAAGCAGGTTAATTCTGAAAACATTTTCTGATTGACAGAAACATTTTGCTGAAAAGTAATACAATTAAGGTACACCCTTGAAACCAATTTAGGGCTGATTGTAACAAATTAACCTTTCCGAACAAATTGACAGGTCACCTCAGAAAAAAATCACAAGTAAATCTGCCTTTTGAAAACTGAATCCTCAAAGACAGAATTGGCTGCCTCTTTCCACAAATGTCTTCTTTTGTTTTAGTATCATATTGGCTAACTGTCAGTGAAAATGAAGCATTTTATTTTTTAAATCTCCATCATCAATTGTTTCAACCCATGCTCTAGTGAGTAGCATTTCTACTTTCTGAGCTGTTTGAGGGGTTCAAATGTCTTGTTTTATTTTGCTTAGAATTTTCAATTTTCTCTAGAATTGAAAAAGAAGTGAATTCAATTTGCCAGTAACAGATTAAGCATTTCTAGAATGTATTCGTTTGCAAATAGAACTTAGCACAGTACCTGATGACCCAAATAACTCAGTTGTGCATATAAATGTGCCAATACATTAGCCTACACATATAATCAAGTAGTTTTCCGTAAGAAGTAAATAGGCAATATGGATACTCATTTATTTGTTTATTCAATTAATGTTTTATTTAGTATCAGGTACTGTCTTAGTTAGGTTTCTGTTGCTGTGAGGAGACACCATGACCACAGCAATCTCATAAAGAGAAGCATTTAATTGGGGCTGGGTTACAGGTTCGGAAGTTCAGTCCATTGGCATCATGGCAGGGAGAATGGTGGCATGCAGGCAGACATGTGCCAGAGAGTAACTGAGAGCTCTATATTTGGATCCACAGACAGCAAAGAGAGACACGGGCCTAGCTTGAGCAACTGAAACCTCAAAGTCCTTCTCCCCTCTCCCCAGTGACACACTTCCTCCAACAAGCCACACCTCCTACTAGTGTTACTGCTAGGTGAACAAGCGATCAAATCTATGAGTTTATGCAGGCCATTCTTGTTCAAACCACCACAGGTATATACCCCAAACCTCTGTGCTAATGTCAGAAATGTCCTCACACAGGAAAGGAAAAGTCAATAGTTAATGCCACATGTAGTTGGCTCCTGGGACTGAAATTTTGGTTCACAATGTGCCAAAGATGCTGTAGCTAGGTCCAGCCAGTGTGAGTAAAAATAAAAATAAAAAATCTAAAATGTCGCCGGGCGGTGGTGGCGCACGCCTTTAATCCCAGCACTCGGGAGGCAGAGCCAGGTGGATCTCTGTGAGTTCGAGGCCAGCCTGGGCTACCAAGTGAGTTCCAGGAAAAGGCACAAAGCTACACAGAGAAATCCTGTCTCGAAAAACCAAACCAAAAAAAAAAAATCTAAAATGTCAATTTTTTTTCTCCTTCTTCTCTTGGCTCCAGATACAAAATTCATCCTCTACTCCACTTAGCCTTGAGTAAAAATAACAGCTATCATTTATTAGCCAGGCAGGCAGTGCACTGTGTTCCTAATGGGTTGTCTATTACCTCTTCATGGGAACTACCAGGTGGTGTCATTATTTTCATGTCACACATAAAGAAACAGAGCCACCACAAGGCTCTAAGACTTTGGGCTCAGAGGGTTCACTAGGTGGAGGCCAATGTCCCCACCATCATTATTTCCAGGAACTAATACACGAAGTCATTTCTCTGGCTGACAATCAGGTTATGGTATCTCACCCCTTCTGCTCCCCATAAGGCCTCTTTCATTTTAAGGAAGGAATTGAATCCTCTGTGTTGGCATACCAGGCATTCTGAAATGATGGTAGGTGTCGAGAGAGGAGAAGACCATTAGAAACACCAAGTAACATCTTTGGTTACTCGCATAAGGCCTGAATGAGATGAAGTCAGGTAAAAATTCCAACTGAAAAGATGATTTAGTTGTTAAGAAAGCTTGCTACTTAAGAAAGCTTGCAAAGGACCTGAATGTGGCTCCCAGTATTCATGTTGGGCAGCTCATACCTGCTGACAACCCAGCTCCAGAGGATCTGATACCTTCTTCTGGCCTCCACAGGTACCTGCATGCATGTGTATATGCACATATACAAACATAGACATATAAACAAAAATAAAGTAATTTTTTTGAAAAAAAATCCAGGATGACCTAAATCTCAGAGATCATTGCAGAAGAAGGGACATAAAGGTTGTAAGAGCCAGAGGCTCAGGGAGTTTGCTGTGAGAGTGTGTCTCCTAGGAATGTCAGAAGCTACACCCATAAATTCTCACCAACATGACTGCCTAAACATGAGCTGAACAAGGACAACAGCAACAGACATACTAAAGTGAACAAGGAAGAGCCCAGGATGCCTCAAACCTACATAGAGAACTGCAAACAACTGAGGAATGCTGAGAGCAGGGGAAATAGTCTTTCCCAGGGAAGAGTACAGCAACTAGTTATTCAACACCAGATGACGGTCAGTCATGAAAACATACATATGAAAACCATTATACAGACCAAGCATGTTGAACTTATATATTTAGGAATATATCTATATGTATATTAGAAATATACATACATTATGTATGTTATAATTAATAAACAAAATTGGAAAGAGAGCAAGTAGAAGTATATGGGAAGGTTTGGAGAGAGGAAAGAGAAAGGGGAAATGGCGGAATTATATTAAAAAGAAATGTATTTTTTAATTCTAGTATGGAAGAGGGTAGGACTCCTTATGCCCTACCCTTAGCTAAGGAGTTATTGGCAGTTGATGGAAGTTAAAGAAGAATCATTTTTCTTTGGGTTGTTAGCCATTGATAGGTTGTTTATACTCCAGGGGCTGCCCCATACTCATCTGTATATGGGCAGCTCTAATTGAATTAGCATGCTATTTTTTTTATTGTAAAGGACATGAAGTTGAGGAGAGATGTCCTAAATGAATAGGGAAAGTTGGAGGAAGTAGGAGATGGATATGACCAAGATACATTTTATTCATATGTGAAATTTTCAAAGAAAAAGAAAAAAGTCATCTGATGTGTATGTCTAAGGAGCAGGGAGATGAACACATTTAGTTTTAAATAAATATGCAAATGGATCACATAACAACCAACAAAGAGATGTCAAAATATGCTCCTCACTCACTTGTACCCACTTGAGAGCTAAGTGTTGGCTCCAGACACTCTAGGATAAGCCCAGTCATCACAGCAATTACCACACACATAGGTGGCATGAGTCATCCCAGCTCACATACAATGAAGAGTCTTACACAACAGCTAAATTTTTAAAGCACTCAATCCTCTTTTGAGTGGGAACTTTTCATTAATTTCCACTGCATTTCTTCCCAAGGTAGAAGGGTTGGTGTTCCATGACCCACCCTAAAGATGAAGAAACTCGGAACCATCAAAACATCACTCCATGTCCTGTGACTACCAAACAATACAGCCTTGATTTCAATAGGAACTTCTATATAACCTCCTAGTCCCCTTATTTTCTTTCATCTTCCAAAATGCAATGAGTCCTCCCTCCTCTGAGAAGATCTTCCCCCAAGATGATGTCATCACTCTTATCTATGTGCGCTCCAAACATTCTACAGCTTAGTGAACCTCATCTGCAGCCCCATGTGGTGATTCTGCACAAAGGGACTTTTTCTATGTACCCAACGTCCTTTGTATAGCACAGAGATTGTCAAAACATAACACAAAGGTCAAATTGGTCCACTTTTTATACAGGCCTTGAGCTAACACTAAATTGTGTGTTTTTAAAGAGATGTAAAAAACAAAGTATAAGAAAGAAAAAGAATATGTAACAATATCTGTATTTAGTCAATAAAACATAAACTCTTTCCTGTTTGGTCCTTTCCAGAAAATGATTATTTAGGCAGAGACCCAATCTTACATGACTATAAATTTTTCATTCCTCCATGTTCTTTGCTCATGATGGTCCCTTTTTTGCTTTGCCTCACACTGTGCGTGCATGTGTGTGTGTGTGTGTGTGTGTGTGTGTGTGTGTGTGTGTGTTACTTAGTTCATTTTGCTGTTCTATATTATTCAGAAACACATTATATGGAAACAAATGCAATGATCTCATTAGTACAGTTGAAGAAAATATAATTTAAAAAAAAAGAACTAGGGAGCTGTCTCAGGCAGTAAACAGTCTGCTGCACAAGCGTGAGGACCTGAGTTTGGATCCCCAGAACCCATGTTCAAGCCGAGTGACATGGTACATGTTTTCAGTCCCAGTGTTATAGCTGCAGGGCGGAAACAGATCTCCAGAGCTCACTGGCCAGCCAATCTAACCAACTGGCATGCTCTCTGCTGACTGAGAGACCCTGTCTCAAAACACAATGTGGAGAAAAATAGCGTAAGACACACAATATCTACCTCTGGCCTCCACATGCAGATGCACACACATGTACATGCACCCACATGCACACAAACACAAACAAATGCTCACAATACACTATATACACATAGGAACACAAAATACATTTTTTAAAATGATAAATCTTACTAAATATAGAACTTTTCCAGTACCACAGAAGTTCCCCTCCCCTTCATTTTCTTCCAGTAGCTCTTATCTATTAGAAGTCAACAAATGGCAGTTCTGCATTTCTGCTACTGGAGATGATTTTCATCTCTCAGGAGAGTCATGTAAATTGACTTATATGCTGTGAGATGTCTTTCTGTACACTGTGAATATATGTTGCTCTGATTGGTTGATAAATAAAACCATTTGGTCTACAGCAAGTCAGGTTATAGCTAGACGGGAAATTGAAGAGAGAGAGAAATAGGAAAAAGAAAGGCAGAGGTGAGAGAGACACCAGCCACCACCAGGAGAAGCAAGATGTGAAAGTATCGGTAAGCCACAGCTACATGGCAACTTACAGATTAATAGAAATGGGTTAAGTTATAAGAGCTAGCTAGCGAGAAGCCTGCCATAGGCCATACAATTGGTAATTAATATAAGCCTCTAAATGATTGTTTTATAAGCGCCCATAGGACTGCAAGGCCTGGCGGGACTGGAGAAAACTCACAGCTACACTTATATGTTACTTACTCTTTACTGGCTGGCTTTCTTTTCCATTCTGTGTACTACTTTGGAAGCCCATTCATTGTGTTTCTAGAGTTAGCCCATATTAGTTCACAAGAGCCAAGTGTCACACTTTCAGGAATTTTGAAAGCCGTTAAAAAGATAGGTATTCTTTTGTGTATCTTTTATGGTCTGCAGTTTTGTGTTTTCATGGGATTTCTGTGTTTGTGACTATGTACGTCTCTGTGTCTATATATTTTTCTTGAGCTTTTTCTTTGGCTCTTTTAATTTTGTTTGTTTTGTTCTGTTATGGTCTGTTTTGATTTTATATAATTTTATTTTTATTATTGTTTTTAGGTGCTTATTTATATACTCATGAGAGAGAGAAAGAAAGGATGTAGATTTGGGTATGTTGGGAAGTGAGAAGGATCTGGGAAGAGTTGAGGGAGAGGAAACCATAATCAGAATATATTGTGTGAAAAAATTTATTTTCAATTTAAAAAATTAAAACACCTATTCTTTAAATTCAAGTTGGACAGACTTACAACTAAATAAATTACATTTAAAATATAATACTTGGCATACATCACTGCTTGATTTCATTATTTATTCTCTTGTGGTTGTTTGAAATATATAAAACCATCCTTCTCTTCCCCACCCTGTGTCCATTAGTAACTTGAAATTGTTCATGGTGGAGGTAACTATGCAAGGGAAATCAGCAAATACTACAGAACAGAAATCATTGGTATTCATGGTGACAGAGACTATTACTAAACATCCGCTGCTACATATATCTATGCTGTTGCACATTTCAGTAGCACATATACTTTTATTGCTAACTATTATGTGGCTATTGTGTATAACAACTTTCTTTCACTATGACAAAAGACCTGAGAAAATCAATTTACCAGGAAGAAATATATTTTGGGGCTCACATCATTGCCAGAATGCAACATGATTAAAGAAGGGGCTAGGGTCCCACAATCACCTTGGGGATTAGATCTCATATCTTAAAGGTTCCACTGCCTTCCTGTGGCAAGCCCTTGAGGCCTTTAGGTAACCTTCCAAGTCCAAACTATATTGTGAATTAAAAATGGTTAATTGTCAGGCAGTGGTGGTGCACGCCTTTAATCCCAGCACTTGGGAGGCAAAAACAGGCAGATCTCTGTGAGTTCAAGGCCAGCCTCGTCTAAAAAGTGAGTTTCAGGCTAGCTAGGACTGTTACACAGATAAACCCTGTCTCAAAAAACAAAAACAAAAACAAAAACAAACCAATAAAAATGGTTAATCCAGAGCTAGGGAGACTGGTGAGTCAGTAATGTGCTTGTGTAAACACAAGGACCTGAGTCTGATCCCCAGTGCCCACATTTAAAAGGCTGAGGAGTGGCATGTGCCGACAGTCCTCGAACTGAGCACTGGAGAGGCAGAGACAGACAAGTGTCCAGGACTTGCTAGCCAACCGGTCCAGTCAAATGAGTGAGCTGCAGGTTGAGTAACAAAACCTTTCTCAAAACAAGGGGTTGGGGAGTAATTCTAAAAAGATATCCAGCATAGGCCTCTGGCCTCTACACGATGTAAGTGTACACTCATGCACGGGCACCTTCACACATGCACCAGACACACATCACACATCACTCACACACACACACACACACACACACACACACACACACACACACACACACACAGTTAATTCACATTATTGCCAGTTTTCTGTCTTTGTGCCAGGACAAGCATATATTGCTTTGTCATGGTTAAAATAGAAGCTGGTATTTCATGACCCATTTTGAGATTTGGTTCAAGAATTTCCCTTTCCAAATTCCCCTGATAAAATCTCCTAGTGCTTCTCATATTTCACCCTGGATGATAATGCCACATAGACTCATTTCTGTACATCTCAGAGTCTTCTTGGATTCTGAGAGTAGACACTGATGAGCTTGGTATAGGATATAGACAGAATATATTCCATAAGTGTACTTAATGATTTTCAAGATAAATTGAATAAATGCCTCCCACTTAAACTATGGCTCGCCAACTTACAGAATTAATGTAATTGTCTCACTTATATTAAAACCTTTTGAACCTCCTGACAAAAATTATAAGATAAAATTGAAAGCTGGCAGTAGCTATGGAACATTCCTATTTCTAGGGACATACTGCCCGAGTGCGCAGTAATAACAGAACTTTCCTTAGTAGAGACAAGTGAGGGTCAGGTTTTGTTTTGGCATTCTGCTGCTAAAAGGCCAGGAAGAATAAGGAAATTAGCTTTTGATTAGGGTAGAGCGATCTGTCCTTCAAACTGCTTTAACCTAATACCTGGGAATGTTCTCATGATACCAGTACACTAAAAGCCAAAACAGCAGCTGAACCTACCATGTAAGAGTTCAGAGCTAAGGATTTTTGAGACAGACGTTGCCCAATCTCTAATACCATGCCTACCACTTAGAATTTGCAGATCAAGTTATTAATGACTGAATGAGTGAGTGACTAAAAAGAGGAGGATTTAGATACTGTTTTCAGAAATGAAAACCTCCATACAAAAGTACACAACCAAAGTATGGCTTAGAGTAGTCAGTACTTTAAGGGTCTCAAAGCAGTTTCCCATGTAGGATCTCTAAATGATCTGTCTTTAGAGGTGATGATGGGGCAAATTTTATTCAGCCACACTGTTCAATTCAGAGTCAAACCAAATCTAGGCAATTTATAGAGTATTCATGGAAACTTGTAAAATAAAAGGAGAGGAGGGGTCTGAGAGAGGTTAGAAGAATAAAGTGTTTACACTTGAGGTCAGAAGGTGACCAAAATCCTCAAGCCATAGAGAAGTATCATGCTTTGATTATATCATGAGCCAGTTCCACCGAGAATAGAAACAGAGGAAGAGGCTTGCATTAAATCTGAGGAAAATCATAGGGGAACTGTAGTTTGACACTGATAACAACTGGACAGGCACTTGTCTACGAAGTCTGTTTATATGATATTCTAAACACAGAGCAAGTGCTTTTTCTAAGTCAAAAAGAAATCCCAGTCGTTTTACAGAATACATTTCAAGCTATGGTTCTATGTACATGAAAATGTCTTTAAAATATGTGCTAGGTATTTTTCTTATCACTGCAATCAAATGCTTAGCAGGAAGTGATTGGATCATGGTTGAGGTGATGTGGTCCACTGTGGCATGATCAACATGGTGGTAAGAGGAGTATGACACATTGCAAGCTCACATCTCCACAGAACAGCAACAGAGAAAAGGGGAATGCCAGTAGTCACTGACTTCCTCCTTTTTCTCATTTTACTCAATCTGGGACCCTAATTCATGGAATGGTGCCACTAATCATGACTTTAGTAACCTCCTGAAATGCCCTCATAGATACACCCCAAAATATGCTTAATTAAGGCCCTTAAATTTTGCATTATTTATTTTATGTAGTATGTACATGCTTGTACTCCCAACATGCTACACATGTGGAGGACACTTGCAGTTGTCCAATCGGTCCTGGGGATGGAATCTAAGTTAAGCGCCTTCCCCCACTGAGCAATATCCCAAGCCCCCTCCCTAGGGATTTCCCATTTCTTAAACCTATCAGGTTGGCAGCTTGATGCCCAAACACATCATTTGGCCCCTAAAGTTTCATGTTTCATTAATAAAAGAAAATGTATTTAGTCCATCTCTAAGCATTCCCAAAGTCTTAACAACTCTAACACCATTCAAAAAGCCCAAACTCAGAGTCTGCTCTGAGACTTACCTCTGAATGCAAGCCCCTATAAAATCAGAACACAAGTAACATATTTCCAAAATACAATGGCACTGAGTAAACACTTCCATCCTAGAAGGGAGACACAAAGGATAGCAAGGAAAGATCAAGATAAATAATAAAACTAATTAGAGCAAACATTAAACCATCAGTTATATGCCTAGTATCTAGAGTTCATGGTGGTGGTGTCTTACAGCCAGCATCCCTGGATGGAAGGGAGGTATTCTAAGAGACATTGCTGCCCTGTTCTCTGGCCACCTGGACAGTAGAAACAATGAACCCTCCCTAAGGAATTGGAACTCCTCTTTCCTACCCTACCACCAGGAAATGCTGAGAAAAGAGAAAAGCTAAAGCCCAAGCCAGGCAGAAGGGAAAATTTTCCTCCTGGAAAGAGATGTACCTGTCAGACCACCTTGAAGGAGACTGGAGCCAAGACAATGATGGGTCAGTGATAAGTCAGACCACACCTTGACCAGGACAACCTAATTTTGCTTGTTTCTTTTCTTCTATTTAAACTTTACCTTCTGCTGGAGGCAGAGATGGCTACATGGATACAAGCACTTGCTGCTCTTCCAGAGGACCTGAACTTGGTTCCTAGCACCATGTCAGACAGCTCACAACTGCCTGCTAACTCCAGCTCTAAGAGGTTTGATACTGTCTTCCGGCCTCCATGAAAACCAGCACACATGTGGTATCCACACAGGAACACATACAGACACATAAACAAAACTAAAAATAAACTTTGCCCTCATGTTAGGACCCAAAAGACGGACTTGGTGGGTGTGGTTGTTTGAATGAGAAATGTTGCCCATAGGCTCGTGTGTTTGAACACTTGGTCCCTGGTTGGTGGTGCTGCTTGGGGAGGTTACAGAACCTTTAGGAGATACGGCCTTGCTGGAGGAAGTACATCACTAAGGACAGGTTTGGAGGGTTTATACCTTTCACCACTTCCTGTTCACCCTCTCTGTTCTTGTGTGAGGTGGTATGTGTGTTTCTGCTCCTGCCAGCATTCCATGCCATCCCCGCCACTGTGAACTCTAGTCCCCAGGAAACATAAACCAAAATAAACTCTTTCTTCCTTAAATTGCTTTTGGTCACAGCACCAGAAATGTAACTAACATGGTGGTTGGGATGATCAGATCTCTTTTGTCACTCTCCCCAGTGTGGTCTCTTGTTTTTCTGCTTTTCACCATCAACTTGACTCTTTTAGCTGATTTGCTCAGTCTGTCTTGGGGGGGGGGGGTAGTGATGGGGTAGTGATGGCACAGATTTTGACTCTAACTCTGATAACAGTTTGGGCCTCAAGAGGCTTGGGTACCCTACCCCTGTATTTCTGCTGTCTACATTGTCCCAGCCATGCACAGACCCTAGAAGGGGGAATGGTGAATGAAGGGACAAGAGACACAAAGAATTGACAGCAAGACAGTATTCTGATCAAGCTGAAAAATTTTATTTCCCTCAGGTGGGTTTTATAGAAGCAGACCAGGAAACTTTCTTTGGGAAAAGATCAGGAGACTGTTGAGTTGCCAAGCAACCCAATCAAGCAACCTAACCACAAAACATTGTTACTAATGGTCACTGTAGCAGAAAGATAAGGAAATGTTAAGTTATTTTCTAATAACTCAAGACTTGTCCAGGCATGTCAAAAGTTTCTGGTTAGTGGCTCAATACTGGACAACAGAAACTTAACTCAGGCAGGCAATATGGCATGGCTCTTGAAATTGTCCTCGGCATACATCACATGTGGCATCTCTCTTGGGCTGGGTTCACTCAACCTACAACTGCCCATACAAGCATTGAATGTTTCTAGCATCCCTGACATCCTAGGGTCTCCATTGCAACTTATGCTTCATCTTCATAGCTTCATCTAGTCTACTTTGGTACCAACATTGGAAATATCTGACTCCTTGTGATGGTTAAACTTCATTGTCAGCTCCACAATAGAATCACCTAGGAGAGAGAGCCACTGTGACTGGTTTTATCTTTTCTTAAACTGTAAGCCAAAAACAAATAAATGAATAAAATAAAAAATAAAAAATGTATATTTCCCGGGAGTTTCTTCTGTCAGGTATTATGTTATGGCAACAAGGAAAGTTACTGCCTTTTTACATTTCACCCAGATGTTCTTGGATATTTTGGCTTGTAGGTCTGTTTGTTCTTTTAAGTTTTGATAATAAAACACCTGCTAGGGTTTGTTATGTGGTACAGAGTTCTAAGAATTTAAATGAAGAAGTGAGTGCTTAAAATTCTAAGAGTGGGAATGGCTAGTAGAATTTGCCAAAGAAGCAGACCTTGGAAGCTCATTGAAGATTATCTGGAATGTTATTAAGGTTGATAGCCCTGCAGGAGGCTTCCAAAGACTACTGTAGTAACACAAAAACAGTGAGGTCTTTATGTGGAATCCAGAAAGGATACAGTTTTGCTGAACATCCTGGTGTATGTAACTACAAGAAGCATGCAAAATAAGTTGTAAAGAGATAGAAGAAGCCTTAACTCACTTATCAAAGATAATACATAAAAGGAACATCTTCACAAAGCAAGTGGTATGTCTGAGACACACTGGGAAAGAAATTCCATACTCAGTATCAACTCTCATAAATTGTCAGAGAAATACTTGAAAGGATTCTGAAGCCATGTCTCTGCACAATAGGAGAAATGCTGTGAGCAAGCAATGATGTCTCCTGCAGCCACTAAGAGGATTGTGGTGATAGATCCTCCAAGCGACTTGAAACCCATGGAGTCTTTGTCTAAGATTCCATGCACTCAGAAAAATGCATACTTTTATCGAAAACATGTGTGTGTGTGTGTGTGTGTGTGCGCACTCGCACTTAAAATTCAATTACATTTTAATCTTGCTGACTGTGTAATAAATAGTCATGCACACAATTTGGTCCTGAGTGTCTTAACTTGATGACACCCTGTTAAAGTAATAAGAAAGTGAAAAAGAAAAATCATTTCAAAGACCAATGAGTTGAATGAAATGTCTGAAAAGGAAACGACTCAGGGTTCCCTTCTGAGTTTGTTTTCTATGTTGCATTAGCTTTAGAACACAGCCTCGGGAGATAAAAGGGAGTTCTGTTGCTTAGTGGCCACTCCATTTACTCGGCATCTAAAGAAATTTGACTTGATACATGTACAAGAATTTATCTTTTCTTAACTGAAGTTCCAAAAAACAAACAAAAAAGCCACAAAGATAAAATCACTTCTATAACGAAGTATATGTCAGTTGAAAGATAATTCTCAGCTCAGCTACCAACAAAAAGAAAGCTACCTTTGAGCTAGCCGCTTAATTCTACAGGTGTCAGGAATATTAGGAATAAGGGCAATAAGCTCAAAGGCTAGGTGAAGCTGTGTTCATGGTTATCCTTCAGTGCATTCAAATGTAAAATAGCAAGACAAGGGATTGTATTTTTGCATTGCTTCATCTGGTGCTACTTAACTCTTTTCAGAATGGAAATGTTGTCTTAAATGTCCCCCACCTATTTCAGCTCAAAATCATAATAAGATATCCAGGCATGCTACTAGGAAGCTGCAGTTTCTTCTTCATCTCCACCCTCTTCCTTAAACTCATTTTCAGCTTCAGGAAACATAACAATAAGCAATCTAAAATATTCTTGAAAAAGTCTATTAAATGTCATATTAAAAGGAAAAAAAGCCCTATACAAGCACTGTTATCTAGATGAAGGAATCATGGACACTCCCTCCTTTAGGCTCTCCTAAGCAGTATAGGTGAAGAGTTCACTGTCCTTAGAATACTGCTTCACCAGAATAGTTTAGGTTGGAGGAGGGAGCATCTACCATTGAAGAAAAAAACCTGGCATTTATTTAACATGTAATGATCTTTGCCTGGAGACCTGAGTTCAATCCTCAGAACCCATGTAAAGATAGAAGTAGAGAACTAACTCTAAAAAGTTGTCCTCTGACCCCCACGCATGCACCATGACACATGTATGTCTACACAAGCATAACAATAATTAAAAGCTTTAAACATATAGTTATCCAATATAATTTGCTTGATATTGGGTGCAAAGATAAAACAATATTCATCCATGTCCTCATTTTGACTTATTCTCCAAAAACGTTTAGCTTCAGCCAAATGACACAAGAACAGAGAAAGATTCAGGACCAAAATGACAAAAAATAAAATATGCACTTACTCATTTTGCCCTACTTTAAGGCAATGATGCTTCAGGGTTATGAGTGTGTAGATCTATCACATATCACACATGTATGCATATATATATATATACCTTTTACACCTGTTGCCTACCAAGGAGGCCAATCATATTCCTCAATTCTTTTCTGTCCAGCTTGTAATACTCTCCCAAAAAAAAAAAAAATCAAAAAACTTCAGGCCTGGGGCTCTGCATCTGAGGACCTCATGATGTAGCAAACAGAGTAAGGAAAACATGTTGTGAAATCATCTTTTTCTGCCTCATATTTTATGTTGCCATTCATGTACATAGCATAAAAGTCCCAAAGATGAAATTCCCTTGAGAAAATTTAGGACAAGGCCTATGCCAATAAACCATGTGTAAACACCATTTTCAGTCATGTAAGCGGATTTCATTAGAATATCCAAAGTAAGATGTGAGGTGAAAAGGTCATGATGGCCCATGCCCAAGAGAGCTCATGCAGAAAGATGGGCCATTGTTTCTATTATTATCCAAAGTATCCTTGTGTATTCATATTAGTGCAGTTATTAGAAGTGCTCCGTATTAGTCCTATATGCAGAATTCTTAGTAACTGCATGAGTTTCCTATGGTGATATTTTATTTGTACTGAAATGTGATTTTATTTGTATGTTAATAAATAAAGTTGCCTGGGGGTCAGAGCTAATAGCAAGCCATAGCAGAGCCGGGCATTGGTGGTGCATGCCTTTAATCCCAGCTCTTGGGAGGCAGAGCTAGGCAGATCTCTGTGTGTTCAAGGATACAGCCAGCATGGAGACACATGCCTTTAATCTCAATACCAACCATAGAAGACCTGGAGGTCTGTACAGACAGGCAGTGACAAGGAGGTCATGTGGTTGGGTTTACAACCAATGAGAAGGCAGAATAGAAAGTCAATAAAAAGCACAAACACACAGGAAGTAGGTCTGTTTCGGAGAGGTAGGACAACAGCGACAGTGAAGGGTACAGTTTTTAGCTCTTAGCTATTGCTCTGACCTCTTGGCTTTCATCTCTGTATTGACTCTGTGTTTCTTATTTAATAAGACGGTTACATCTACAGTTTCCCATGATCTTAAGAACCAATAATGATACAATCAGACATTTCCATAATAACTCTGAATCCAATAATATCCCCCTCTTCAATATCTATATATCAAGAAACACAAGCTTCATGGCTGAGTTCTAAGTGATTTACCTACTTGATGTTCCTCGGCTTCCATAGAGGAACAGCTTATTATGATGCATTATCTCACATATCATAGGCTTTATTATTCCATCATTTATTTTTTCCTTTTCCTTTTATTGCATATAGATTCTTTCCTCACTTTATCTATCCTGATTACAATTTCTCCCCTAATTTTACTCCTTCCGGTTCCTCCCTATTTTGCTCCCATCCAGATCCACTCCCCTTCTATTTCACATTGGAATGAAAGACCCCGCTTATAGCAGGCT